>NW_017308286.1:92876-120916 GCF_000935625.1 Nanorana parkeri | reverse complement strand
GATGTGCTGTATTGAAAAGATGTACTATATACATTTGTTTTTTATTTTGCTCAGTAATAGACTTTAATGAATGTTGTACAGAGGAACACAACTGGGACCCAAAGGGAGTTCTCCTCACTGTACCGAAGAGACCTCTGTTTGTTTCTCATTATCTGTCCCCAGTGAACATATCCCCGATGTATGAAGCGAGGCCAGGAAAGTATAAAACATCCTTTATAAATCATTATTTATTATCATTGCAGAGGAAATTATACATTCTACCACTTCTGTATCTATCGGGTTTGTATAAAATATTTTAATTATTATATACTTTTTTTTTCCTTAATAGAGTAAAGAAGTAAATAAGTAAAGTCCCGGCATCTCCTCTCCTGTTATGACATCAGCATTGTAATAGGAATACATAGTGGAGTTGTCTCTGATAATACAATCAAAGCTTACCTGAAAAAAATCCCTTTATGTAGTGAGCGTCGCCTTCTGTCTGCCCATCACTTCCATCAACTTCCTGGATTCCCAGTGTGCTTTGTGTCTCTTTCCCTGCTGCTTGATGTGATGCAATCTCCATTTCTCAAGATTACATCTCCCATCATGCATTGCTTCCAGCAAAGCATTGATAATGTTACATTGTTCAGAAATTGAGTTGTAGTCCAGATGGCAGGCTCTGTGAGAGTTTTAACACCAGGAATTCTATTGGCATCTTCAATAAGTAAGTTTAGAATGTTCTAGATGGATCTGGTTATTAGGAGTGGGAGAGTCTGATGGAAATCCAATATAGAAATACAGATTTGAGCAGATTTGAGGAAGATAAAAGGAGTGTTTTCAAAGAAGATTTGAGAAGACGTCAATGGAAGACACTGTTTTCTCATATATTGGGCACATATTAGCTTTAGCGTACAGAGGCTAAACCTATTCAGCTTCTCTGCAGGTGAGATAAATTCCCGATCTTCATATACAAGGGTGTTCCCATAATGAGGCAGTAGCCTCAGGCAGCATCTCATTCTGGGTGAGGCAGTAGGCCAACTAACAGCAATTTGGGGGACAATTAGCCTTAAAGGAGACCTGTACCTTAAAAAAAAGTCCTTTAAGGCATGCTTCCACCTCCCCTAAGTGCCACCCATCTTGTCCAATGCATACCATCATCCTGGTTCTTCATGGTGTGGCCATTATTCTCTTTCTCTATTACTCTGTCCACCTTTAGGCTATCCTTAAAAACTCATCTCTTCAGGGAAGCCTATCCCACCTCAACATAATGGTCCTTTTACTTCTTCCACTAACCCAATCTAAACAATTATTACCTTTTGTATCACTTGTCCCTCATACTAGATTGTAAGCTCTTAGGAGCAGGGCCCTCCCAACCCTATTGTACTGCAAATGTAAAGTAACTGGCGGTATACAAATCCTGTATAATAATAATAATTCCTGTTGGTGATAACTCTCTGTTCCTCTCTTCCAATTGTACTCTATTATTGTCACCCTGTCACATGGGCTTCCAACGAAGACTACCCATGGACATTTCAACACACATCTCAGAGGCAGAGCCACTGTTGTCCCTCAATATAGCATCTGAAAGGTTCTAAAGTTGATTGGTGCCCAATTTACTGTTCACATTCCACAACCTGGCTAAGGATCCACCACTGAGAGTAAAATGTCAGCCCTCTTTGCCTTTGGGGGTCCACCTCAGGCCTCCATTGGTCCCATGGCCTTTTCAACATATATCACACAGGCAGAGTCACCATTGTCCCTCCAAAGAAACCTGCCCTCAAAAAATCAATGCATCCACCAGTGGAGTGCATGTAGAAAATCAAACAAATATTTCGAAAAGACGATTTGGGTAATTCTACTGGTCTATATTCAGCTTAAAAATGTCATTCAGTTAGTATGTTACATGTCCCCTGCAGGACAGTTGGAGACCACCACGAGTACAGCTTCCCAGAGGAGTGAATAGGGCCATGGCACGCATGCTCAGGATTAAGAGGACCCAGCAGGGATGCCTTTTAGAAGAAACGCTGTGTGGCTCCAAGCCGGGAAGTACAGTGAGGATCCCTGGAACGAGGATAAAGGTAAGTATTGAATCAGGTGGGCTGCACTCATGGTGGTGGAGGAACACCTTAAAGGTTGCCTTGTACCAAAGGTACTGTTATCCTTTAAATTGACACTAAACTCAGGAGTTAAATCTTAAAAATACATTCAGGTACCTTAACTATTAACAACAATGTATCTTATTTGTGTATCACTCGGCTGTGGATCCTCAAATCATCTCTGAATTGGTGCTGACACTGTCCTTCCTTCTGGAGGGGGGGCTACTTTTCTTCCCCATGGTCCCTGTGTGTGATGTGAAGTAGTCACCGCTCCAAGCGCGCTCCTGGGATGGACTACAATCTCATGTTTAGTTTACTCATTTGTATTGAAATTATAGTCTATCATAGGAGCGAGCTTGGAGCGGTGACTACTTCACATCACACACAGGGACCATGGGGAAGAAAAGTAGCCCCCCCTCCAGAAGGAAGGACAGTGTCAGCACCAATTCAGAGATGATTGGAGGATCTACAGCCGAGTGATACATTTTTATCATTAGGCAAGGGAGATGAATGCAAATGCAAAATGAGCAGCCCACATCAACGTGAAGAACACAATTTAAAACAATGACCAACCTGTATCCATTCATTGATGTGTATTACTGTAGAACTCATAAGCGTGCACCTAACAACCCGACACTAAATTGTTCTACATTTGATGTAGCTTAGTCTTTATTGGTGGGATTATTTCTTGAATGTAATTAGAAATGTTGGAAATGTGACATTACTGAGTTAATTCAAAATCTAAAATTATTTTTACGATGTAGTTATGAAGAAATAACCATGAGCTGTCGTTTCATGTTAATGGGTTGAGGTGCCTCAAGATTATTTCCTAAGTGAAACTCATTGGTAAAAAAAGATGAAGATAAATTCATACTCGGCAGTATTAAAGAGATCATTGGTGAGCTGATGAAGACTGCCAGCTCATCCCTTCAGTAAGGAACTGATAATTTATACTAGCTCTGGGACTGACTGATGTGGAACAGTTTAGAAGAACGTCAGCTTCACCTCACCTGGTCAGATGGATAACCAAACACTCATCAAGGACTTTCAGATTGTTGCATTTTCAGATTCACCTAAACTTCATCATGTATTTTTCTCTGTCTTTGCCTTGGTCTATCTGGTTGGGCTATTGGGGAACATCCTCCTAATTACCTGTGTGGTCACTGATGTCCACTTACATGTTCCATTGTACATCTTCCTTAGCAATCTGTCTTCAGTAGATGTCCTTCTCACATCCTCCACTCTCCCCAAACTGATGGATATTTTGTTGTCTGGGAATAATCTAATATCATTCATTGGATGCTTCACACAATTGTTCTTCTATTTGTTTGCAGCCGCTACAGAGGACATTTTGTTGTCCTGTATGGCATACGATCGGTACGTGGCTGTCTGTAAGCCTTTACACTACCAACTGATTATGAATAAGACCAAATATGTTCTTCTAATACTAAGTACTTGGATGTTGGCATCTGTCAATTCCTTATTTTTCACATTGTCCATTTACCAGATGAATGTATGCAATTCTAACAAAATCCAGCACTTCTTCTGTGACATAAAAGCCTTTGACAGAATCGCTCGTTCCCACAATAGGTTCCGAATCATAATTTCCTCTGAGATTGTTGTGCTTGGGCTCTTCCCGTTTATGCTCAGTCTATCATCCTATGTGAAAATCATTCTGATTATCACCAAAATTCAAACCATGAATGGAAGATGGAAAGCCTTCTCCACCTGCTCATCTCATCTGACCATCCTTGTTACATTCTATGGAGCCGGTACATGTATGTATGTGGTGCCTCCATCAGGGGACTTTGAGAAGAAGGACTTGATCTTCTCTGTTATGTACACCGCAGTGACTCCCATGTTAAATCCTCTGATTTATAGCTTAAGGAATAGAGAGGTGAAGCAGGCAGTGATAAATATGTTTAAATAGTTTTAATTAAGGAAACATTGTACATTTTAAATAGAGGAAGTTCTATATTTGTGCTGTAATCACACTGGCCAGGATTTTTAAGTTTGTCATGTATATAACATCTGGTGTTGGGAAGGCACTGTGTCAACTTGATAATGTGCGTGCTACATGAGTAAGGGGCAAATTCTAAAAAGTCGAGCAGTACTAAGATAACTCTGTGCATTTTTCCAGAGCTGTATTTCTTCTTTGCCCATTGACTCAAGCTCTTGAAGGACTCAAGCTTACTCATGAAGACTACTTGGAAGGTTGCCTTGAAGAAGATAAACATTAGATTGAATGATGACCTTGAAGGAAGTTGAATGTCCTAAAAACTGACACCTGACATTTAGTTTGGATTTGAGTTTGAAATGCTTCTGAGTTCCACCCATGTACCTTAATAGTTGTATCTAACCTGCAGTTGACTACCTTGCGTCACGATACATTTACATTGACTTGATAAAGATATATGGAGAAAAAAAGTGAACAAAAGCCAGTATACACAGACGCTACATTGGCTGCACCTAAAATACTCTGCTTGTACAATCTTAGTAGAATCCAGTTCAGTTTTACCAACAACTATGTAGCATAATGGCCAACTTATATGCAATCCGATATGCACTTCTACAGCAGAGTAGATGGTAGGTCAAGAGATTGTACAACCAGATTGTAAAGTGTGGCCAAGTTGGACCCAAAACGCGTTAGATTCTCAGATTGGTCTGTCTATCTCTCAATAGAAATAAAGTCATGTAAAATAAAATCAGGAATTCTATACCGTATACCAGGGCTCAAATTTCAGGTCATGAGCCACTAGCCAGGCCTGAAAAGTTACTTGCCACTAGTTGCCCTGCATAACGCAAACAAACACAAACAGGGCACAACACACACCAGCACAATGCACGGGGCACAGTACATTACACATACAGCCACAAAACAATGCACAGGACATTGCGCATGCAGCCACAGCACAACGCACAGGACATTACGCATGCAGCCACAGCACAAAGAGCACAGGGCATTACACATGCAGCCACAGCACAACGCACAGGACATTACGCACACAGCCACAGCACAAAGAACACAGGACATTACACATGCAGCCACAGGACATTACGCATGCACATTCACCCACAACACACACATGGCACCCCAACCCATCTCTATGTCCCCTTCAATTACCTGCTGGCAGGGGCCTGACACTTGGGACTAACTCTGGTCCCATGCATAGTTATTGCAGCTCAGGCTGCATGAAGGGGACCTGTGGCACAGTATGCTGTTGGAGCCCCTCCCGTGATAGCTGTAGTTTCACTTTTACAGCGCCACCGTGACAGCAGTGGGTGAGTGTGTCACGTAGGGGGTATACAAGAGCTAGGATACAAGAACGGACCTTAGTAAAGATGGCTGCCGTCATGCAGCCATCTTTAAAATGGGAACATGCATGGCTGTGGGCAGAAGCATAGTCATCAGGCATCAGGCACTCGGTCCATGACTGAGTGTCTGACTCAATGGCTTCATTTCCACTCGCCCCCTCGCAATTTTCACTCGCAAATTGCGAGGGGGCGAGTGGAAATTTTGAGCCCTGCCGTATACTATGATTATGTGTATGAACCACATATACGGTAGTTGTTGAAATACAAGATTTTCATTGGCCCATTACCCTGAGATGATTGCCATGAATAGCAGTAGAATTAATAAAATACCCTGAATACCGAGCTGAGAGCTGTCTCCGTAGTCACCAGTTAGTGTGCTTAAAGGAAAAGTATGGGGAGGCAAAGCATTCTCTACCAGAAGCCTAGAGCTGGCATGGGACAAATATGTCCTTTCCCCCCCCGACCCCAACCTGAACAGAAATGGATGGAGCTTGCATGTCCATGCAACAAAGAGTACAGAAATGTCCACGGATTATGACCTTTTGGCCCATGGACCACAGAACGGGATAGGTGGGAGATGTTGCGGCATGGTTAAACCAGTGTAATTTCATATTTAGTATGTAAAAACACATTCATATTATCATAACCAACATGCATTCTTTCATCTGAGAACCTCAGTGGCTTCTAATGTCTCATTGACGATCCCTGCTGAATCATACTGCTAAGCTTAAAATGTTGCATAATGAACATATTATAAATTGTGCTTTGAATGTAAGTCTGAATTTGTATAATACACAATTATATAGTGGAAACATCATATATACACATACTACATATGTAATGAGTTGTATGAATAAACAACATGTTATACATTTAGCTTTTTTGTGTCAAGGTTAACTAGAGTTTACGTAGCATATTTAACTTTGTAGGTTGAGGTTAACTAGAGTTCATGTAGAACACTTAGGTCTAATGGGTTGAGGTAACACGAGTTTCAACATAAAATCATAAACATTGTATCTTGACCTTGATTTAATGAACATCTGTCTTCTAATCTTGATATGAGGGACCTTAGTTTAATGAGAAATAGGTTCAACACCAAGACAGCTGTCCTCAAATCTTGATATGAGGGAGTCTTATCAAGACAAGAAGAACCATATGATGATTCTGGTCCAAATAAATATGAGTACAGGTGCCATTATTATCTGATTTTTGGAGATGGTTCTACTGTTCTAAACCCAACAAAAGGGACCTGTGATCCCATATTATTTGAATAGGGAGTTGTTGCATGTTCCTGGCTGGCCAGCTGAATACATTTATTTCTTGAAGCTATCCCCCCTGAGTAGTTGCTAATTAATGTAACAATTGGGGAGATTTCACCCTTCGCATTACTTTATCAGAATTACTAATTATTTTCTGTGAATTTTCCCTTTTATAAAAGCACTAGGATTATGTTTCTGGCACATAACAAATTTTTTTTAATGGCGCTACAAAAAATAAACGACGAACATAAGTTCTGTATTTAATGCAGTACAAATGTAGTTTACACCAGTTTATGCATGACTAAAAAAAAAAATCAACAAAATAAGTAAATAAATAAATAAATAACGATGTCACTGTGACAGTGGGGGGCAATCTCAAAAGAATCCTAAATAGCAGAAAATTACATACAGGGGTTCTAATCAATTTCTAAACCTAGTGTTACATACCAAACCGCTGAAAAGACATTTACCTGAAAATAAAACTTTCTGCTCTTTTTTTCTTATTTATTTAGAGGGTGTGGGTTTTATTGGTCTTGTTGGAACTAGAGGTAAAAGGAATTAAACTATAAGGCCTATACTTCTTGTTCTACATAATGTAATATGGGCATCCTGGAAGCCATCTTTGTTCTTTATACTCTCTCAGTATATGAGGTGAATTTGAGATCATGGTTTCTGGAAAAAAAAACCTCTAACATCAGCAATTCTCAGAACTGTACCACATACATTCCCAGGTTGTAAATTGTGGGGGTACCAGACAACAATGACAAGATAAGGACTGACCATGGTACCAGACTGTGTTAGAATGAGATTGATGGAGTTGGCATGTCTTAACAAAGGACAAAAGAAACATTCTCTATGATATATTTTGTTCCTTTTCTTATCATGGTAAAAAGAGCTCACAATAGACGTTGCCTTGTATACAGTGTGACGGACTGAACCGTCACTGGGGCGGCTGGAGGAGCCTAAGGGCCAGCCTCCTTCCTATTGACTATGGACCTAGAACTATGGAGACCCCCCCTCAGACCTCTTGGGGTTACATGGAACTATTATACTAGGTTTATGTGTGGAGTGAAAATACTGCATGTTTCCCCTGACATGACATTTAGGTGACCCTGTGTTCATTATAGGCAGCAGGCTGTCTGGAGTGACCATTGTTTATGGTGATCAAGCTCTTATCTAATTAAGGACATTCATTAGGTTCAAAGAGTGTCTGTGCTTAAGGAATACCAATGCGGCACCCGGCTGTCTAGGGGATGTAACACACTGAACTCTTATCTGATTCTGTGAGGTATAAACTCTGTGTGCTTTCTTCAATAAACTAGTTCATATTTCCACACCAAAGTCAGTGCTGTCTGATTCTTGGGGTAAGCCCATGCTATATTCCCTTGATTCTGGTTCCAGCACACAGGGAACAGCTTTAAGATGGAGATATCCAGTCGGGGTATCAGGGAGTCCATCACAATCACCAACAAGAATAATGGATGAAGAGGGCCCTGTAGGGATGTGCCTGGAAAACAGACTGTACTGGTCTGGGAAGGGCCACACAATAATGGTGATCAAGCTCTTATCTAATTAAGGACATTCATTAGGTTCAAAGAGTGTCTGTGCTTAAGGAATTCCAATGCGGCACACACTGAACTCTTATCTCATTCTCTGAGGTATAAACTTGGTGTGCTTTCTTCAATAAACTAGTTCTTGGTTTCCACTTCAACATTGGTGTTGTCTGATGTTTGAGGAGTTTAGCTTTCTGTCCTAATATATTGGTTCCGTCCAATAATTAGGCAGGTTTGGGCTGAGGACACTGGAATTCAGGTTCCAGCGGAGAGGAAGCTGATTTCTGACAGAGGTACCCAGTCGGGTTACAAGGCGGTCCGTCACACACAGTATTATTATTGGATGGGAATGGTATTGTCAATAATGCCAATTGTATTATTATTATTAGTACTGCATGAAGCATCTAAATATTTACTTGAGTAATTTTATATTTTTTTTTATATACAATATTCTACCTATATACCTTACATATATATATTATTTGGTTGTACTTATTGACACATATTAGTATATTGTGGGGAACCCCAGGGGTACACATGCGTCTTCAACACAGTCCGATATAAATAAGCAGCTTTTATTTCATCCAGCGGTAACAGAACAAACCGCTTTCTTCAGCAAAACGGTAAAGTAAAAGGCTTTCCTCAGCAAACATCAAACATAACGAAAAAGTATTTCAATAAGATTGCACTGAAGCCACCTCACCTAAGTCCTCACTGTATGTTTTTTTTGTGTAAAAAAAAAATTGTAAAATAATGAGGGGCTTTGTTTTAGCACAATAACAGGTTCGGGATAGTTAAAAGGATATTCCATGACCTTCAGGGACTATTTAAAGTCCATTGTAAAGTTAAAAACTACCGAAAAACACCTTAAAGAAGAGGTACTGGGAGAGTAAAATGTTCTGTTCCCAATACTTAGGGCCCAGCGGGCACACAAGGCCACACGAATAATGTGTCAATACATTATCTGTGATGCCACCACCTATCCCTACCTTGTATGTGATGCTTACAGACTCCCATTCCCAACATACTGCCTGTCTAGGGTTCCTCTTCCTTGACTCTATAGCCGCCGTGACCTCACACCACGTGCTGGGAACTGGAGACTGCACATGGTTCTTGGATCAAATCTCAAATGTCCTTGAATCGAATCCCAAAACCAGGACACTATCAGTATGGACCTTGCATGTTCTCCCTGTGCTTGGTGGGTTCCCTCTCACACTCCAAAGACACGCTGGAAGGTTAAATGGCTCCTGTCTAAGTTGGCCCTCGTATGTGAGATAAGGACCTTAGATTGTAAGCTCCTTAAAAGAGAACTATGGGGTTACCCCATAGTTCTCTTAAGGGTCACGGGAGGACACAAACTAGCCTCCTCCCATGACCCAAAGCTCAGTATATTGCGAGCTGCAGCTCGCGATATACTGAGAACGCCGCAGCCGGAACAGATTCCGACATTACTGTCGAGATCCACCCAGCTGCGTGAGAGACAGCTGGCTCTGCCTTCCTAGAGGCAGAGCCAGCTGTACCCGCCCCCTCCCCGTCCGTTCCCCTCCCCTGTCAGCGCTAGTGGATCGGAGCGGGGAGGGGGAATCCCTGCAGAGAGCCGTGAGTGACAGTCACCACTCTCTGCAGGGACAGGATCGAGAAGTGAGCGATCTATTGAGGCAACGTGTGACAGTTTAATTGTCACAGGTTGGCTCGAACTATGAGGTTGAGTGATTTTCACTCACCTCATAGTTCTCCTTTAAGGGCGGGGGCTGATGTGAATGTGATATAATGTAATAATAATAATAATATGTAATAAACAAATGTAAACACAATACAGAAACATTGTGTTTTCAATGGTCTGCTACAAGCTCTCCCATGGGGGTGGTGTATAGCAAGATCCAAAGCCCAGGATTTGTTGGTCTCACTTCCTGGGGTCAGAGCTGGTGGATGTCAATGACAGCCGGCATTTCCGGCTTTGAAAATCGGTTGTTCTTTGTATATATGCATGTGGAATAAAGTTTGAATCTCTTTGGAAGATCATCGTGTGCTGGTTCTACAGTTTTTATTTCCAGTCTGGGCCCTCCAGAGCTGATGACTCCCAATGGCGTTCGGACAAATAGCCATCGTCCCAGTGCTGTATTAAAATGGCCCCCGGGAGTCAAGTGGTTAAACTGAGGAGACCAGCAGATTTCTGGTGGGGCAACAGATACTTTACTTTACTCAATTCTGCAATTTGTTTAAAAGACTAAGCATGGGGAATGTTGTAATAAAGAGATTTGCTGTATATCTGGTTTTTATTTTGCTCAGTAATAGACTTTAATGAATGTTGTACAGAGGAACACAACTGGGACCCAAAGGGAGTTCTCCTCACTGTACCGAAGAGACCTCTGTGTGCTTCTCAGCATCCGTCCCCAGTGAAGATATCCCGATGTATGAAGAGAGGCCGGGAAAGTATAAAACATCCTTTATAAATCATTATTTATTATCATTGCAGAGGAAATGCTACATTTTGCCACTGTGCCCAGGTGCAATGGTGTCAGTGCATTGAGGAAGTCCATCCTATGGGCATCTTCACTAAGTAAGTTTACAATGTTGTAGATGGATCTGGTTATTAGCAGTGGGATAGAACTTCAATATAGAAATATAGATTTTAATTTTTGACCATAGGGACCTTTTAAAGAAGATAAAAAAGGAATATTTCCTAATGCAGATGTGAGAAGACTGCCATGGGAGCCACCATTGTCTCATATATTGGGCACCTACTAGCTTTAGGCTACTGAGGCTAAACCTATTCAGCTTCTCTGCAGGTGAGATCATTTCCTGATCTTCATATACACAACATTAGAGAGAATGGGGGCTTTTCGCAAGAGGTATTTTGATTGGAAGTAAAGCTCCCTATACTTAAAGCTGAACTCCGGGTACAAAAGCTTTAATTGAAATATATTCTTCAATAGCCACAAAGGATCTAAATCTACTTTGTGGACATTGAATGCCTTTGCCAATGTAGCAGTGACATCATCATTACCATCACTGTACATAGTCTGTGCCAGCAAGTATGTCAATCGACTATTACATAGTTAGTCACATAGTTAGTCAGGCTGAAAAAAGACACAAGTCCATCGAGTTCAACCTATAGAGATACGGAGAAAAAACTAAAAAAGAAAGAGAAGAAAAGTCTAAACAGAACGCTATGCCTACAGCTACCCCCTGTTGATCCAGAGGAAGGCAAAAAAAAAAGCTGAAGAAGTATTTAATAGATTTGCCTTCTCTTTGTCCCCAGTTACCAACTCTGAGTTATCTTTTAAGGGGCCGACATGCTCAGACCTGATTTTTACTATTAATATATTTAAATAATTGTTTTGGGTTAATCTTGCACTTTTTTGCAACCTGTTGTTCGTTTTGAATCTTTGCAAGCTTTATTTCCTTTTTACATATTTTATTATATTCTTTGTAGCTTTCAAATGACAACAGTGTTCCTTCATTTTTTTAAACACCCTTTTCTTATTGTTTATGGCTTTTTTAACATTGGATGTCTGCCACATGGGTTTTACTTTTAGCCTTTTAAACTTATTGCTTACTGGAATATATTTTGCCGTATGGTTGCGAACAATTGTTTTGAAACATTCCAATTTTTGTTCAGTGTTTTTTGATTAAAATATTTCCCCCCAGTTTAAGTCTTCAAGAGCAGCCCTCAGCATGGGAAAATTAGCTCTCCGGAAGTTAAGTGTTAAGTTAAATGAAATCATATTATGGTCACTGCTACCCAGATGTTCTTTTATATGAATATTTCTAATAAGCTTGGCATTGTTTGAGATTACCAGATCCAGCAGAGCATTATTTCTAGTTAGGGATTCTACAAACTGTACCATAAAATTATCATGTAATAAGTTCATAAATGTCCGCCCTTTTACTGTTCCAGCAGTGCCATTATGCCAGTCAATGTCAGGATAGTTAAAATCTCCCATTAATACTACTGTCCCCGCCCTTGCAGCCCTTTCTATTTGTTTAAGGAGCTGAGTCTCTATCTCTTCAGTAACACTGGGGGGCCTGTAACAAACTCCAACAATTACCTTTGCGTTATGCATTCCAGTATACAACTCCACCCATAACGCCTCAGCACCATCACACTCGCCATCAACAAAGTCCTCTTTCACACTCACTTTAAGATCACTTCTCACATAGAGACAAACCCCCGCCACCTTTTCGTTTTACCCTGTCTCTTCGAAAGAGAGTATAACCAGGAATATTAACAGCCCAATCATGTGAAGAACCAAGCCAAGAGTCAGCAATACCAATTATGTCATAGTTCTCCTCATGCACCAAAGCTTCCAGTTCTCCCATTTTGCTATGCAGACTTCTGACATTGGCGAACAAACAATTCAAGCCATTTTTACATTTTATACGTGTAATTGCTTTATCTTTTGCTGTAGTAAAATCAGTACCATCATCTCCAATGTTTGTGTGCAACATGGGAATTTCCTTATCCAGTTTGATTTCCCTCCCCCCATCTTCCCCTGTTCCACCCTCCATTATAGCCTGACCCCTGTTTGACATATCTGCCCCATTATATTCCATCTTTCCCTCCCCCCTGAATCCTAGTTTAAATACTCCTCCAACCTTTCCATGAACATCTCCCCTAGCACAGCAGCCACCCTTCCATTTAGGTGCAGACTGTCATGGATTGGGACTCACAGGTATGAACTGGAGTCATGTATGTGGACCCTTTCCACTACACTGGCGGGGACACTCAGAGAAAAGGGTCCAAGCAGTGTAGGCTGTGGGGGCGTGGAAGTGGTGCCAATTAATACAATATAACGCCACGCCCCTAAACGCGGGGGGGGGGGAAGTTTAACAGCGATCGTGGTGCGTTCCAGCAGCTACCGCTCTGGAACGCACACGCTTACGGTGTGAACAAGGCCTTAGTATTGCACATAAAACATCCCCCCATTAAAAAATACAGTGTTCGGGTTTGGTTTGAAGAAAAGGTGGCAACCCTATAGTGGAAGTCAGCTAAGGCTGGAAGTTCAAATACAAGGCAGGGTGCTGCAATGTGGAGTAGGTGGCATGGGATGCTGAGTAGGTGGCATGGGGTCCCTAGGAGCCAGCCCGTATTCGTCAGAGCTCCTGATGGTGGAGATGGGCTTGGCTGCGTGCTGAACCCAGGTCACAATCCCTAGGTCCACCCAACTCGCATAACAGGTACAGGGTAAAAATCAAAGGTTAGGGACAGCCTGTAGACAGGGATTTCCAAGGACAAGCCAAAGGTTTGGTACACATGAAAACTTCCAGGAATTCTGGGTAAATCACAAATGGGGGACTCGGCAACTAGCTTGGGAAAGCATTGCTCGGGCAGCGTGCCGTTCGCTGCCCTGAGTATAAATAGAGACAGGAAGAGGGAGGATCCACAGGATTGGCTACAAGCAGACTGCACTGATTGGCCAAGAAGCTGCATAAGAAACAGCAGGAGAGGTCGGCCAACGCCTAAAGCTTGCAGACAGGTGCAAGAGTGAGTCAGGTTCAGAGCACACGTCTGGAGGACTACAAGCACCAGCACAGCCCTACATGCCTGCAGAACCAGGGGTAAGAGGTATGTACAGTATATACTTGAAGAACTACAAGTAACAGCTCAGCTGCAAGTCTGCAGCTGAACTGTGACACAGACCATCTTTAGCATATAGGTTGTACCCCAATGAAAAGTCGGCCCAGTGCTCTAGAAACCCAAAGCCTTCCCTCCTACACCAGGTCTTCGGCCATGCGCTTAGTTCTCTAAGCTCCCGCACTATAAAAGCCAAAAGGGAACAGAGCACTACCTCCGTGTGTGGAATTGTTTATTGAAATAGATAAAACAAGGGATATATGTACTCACAAGCAAACGTTTTCATCACGCTTTAACAACAAGCAAGAGACTACACTGTCTGTTAACCCAACATAGTTTCTGCCCGACTATGATGATACTGATGAAGGAGGTGTGCCCCTGAAATGCATCAATCTTAGCTGACTGCGGCCGGTGGACAGTGATGTGACCGGAGGCAGCTGTGGTACATAGTCGGGGCGATACCATGTTGGGTTAACAGACATTGTGGTCACTTGCTTGTTGTTAAAGCGTGATGAAAACGTTTGCTTGTGAGTACATATATCCCTTGTTTTATCTATTTTAATAAACAATTTTACACACGGAGGTGGCTCTCTTTTCCCTTTTGGCTTTTGTGGTGGAAGCTCCAGAGCCTTTAATGAGCAGCCCCTCATGTTTGTGTGAAAATCTGTGAAAAACTTTGATTATTCAACAGCGAGTGGATTGTTCAGATGGCAGCCATTAGCGCCAAGAGTAAATGAAAACGTTTTGGGTTCACACCTTTCAATGCAGGTCTTCCACCTTTGTTACATACAACAATCAACCATCATGTATAAAAAAATGAGCAAAACACATCAACGTGAAGAGCTCCATTTAAAACAATGACTAACCTGTATCCATTCATTGATGTAGGTGTGCAGCTAACAACCCGACACTATATTGTTCTACAATTGATGTAGGTTATTCTTTATTGGTGGGATTCTTTCTTTATTTTAATTAGAGATGTTGAAAAGGTGGCACAAACATTCTCATAACTGAGTTAGTTCAAAATCAAAATCTGTTTTATTTCCAGTTACAGAAGTGAAGAGTTGCTTTTCAATCTTGATGATTTTAATCACTAAGTAACCTTTTTTAGGATGAAGTTATGAAGAAATAACCATGAGCCTGTTGTTTCATGTTAATGGGTTTAGGTGCCTCAAGATCTGTTCCTAGGTGAACCTTGTTGGTAAAAAAGATGAAGATAAATTCATACTCGGCAGTATTAGAAAGATCATTGGTGAGCTGATGAAGACTGGCAGCTCATCCCTTCAGTAAGGAACTGATAATTTATACAAGTTCTGGTACTGACTGATGTGGAACAGTTTAGAAGAACGTCAGCTTCACCTCACCTGGTCAGATGGATAACCAAACACTCATCAAGGACTTTCAGATTGTTGCATTTTCAGATTCACCTAAACTTCATCATGTATTTTTCTCTGTCTTTGCCTTGGTCTATCTGGTTGGGCTATTGGGGAACATCCTCCTAATTACCTGTGTGGTCACTGATGTCCACTTACATGTTCCATTGTACATCTTCCTTAGCAATCTGTCTTCAGTAGATGTCCTTCTCACATCCTCCACTCTCCCCAAACTGATGGATATTTTGTTGTCTGGGAATAATCTAATATCATTCATTGGATGCTTCACACAATTGTTCTTCTATTTGTTTGCAGCCGCTACAGAGGACATTTTGTTGTCCTGTATGGCATACGATCGGTACGTGGCTGTCTGTAAGCCTTTACACTACCAACTGATTATGAATAAGACCAAATATGTTCTTCTAATACTAAGTACTTGGATGTTGGCGTCTGTCAATGCCTTATTTTTCACATTGTCCATATATCAGATGAATGTATGCAATTCTAACAAAATCCAGCACTTCTTCTGTGACATAAAAGCCTTTGACAGAATCGCGTGTTCCCACAATAGGTTTCGTATCATAATTTACTTTGAGATTGTTGTGCTTGGGCTCTTCCCGTTTATGCTCAGTCTATCATCCTATGTGAAAATCATTCTGATTATCACCAAAATTCAAACCATGAATGGAAGATGGAAAGCCTTCTCCACCTGCTCATCTCATCTGACCATCCTTGTTACATTCTATGGAGCCGGTACATGTATGTATGTGGTGCCTCCATCAGGGGACTTTGAGAAGAAGGACTTGATCTTCTCTGTTATGTACACCGCAGTGACTCCCATGTTAAATCCTCTGATTTATAGCTTAAGGAATACAGAGGTGAAGCAGGCAGTGATAAAGATGTTTAAATAGTTTTGATCTAGAAAACATTGTACATTTTAAATAGAGGAAGTTCTATATTTGTGCTGTAATCACACTGGCCAGGATTTTTTAGTTTGTCATGTATATAACATCTGGTGTTGGCAAGGTCTGGAATCAACTTAAAGAAGTGCGTGCTACATGAGTTTGTGGCAAATTTAAAGCATTGAAAAAGTCGAGCTGTCCTAAGATCATTCTCTGCAATTTTCCAGAGCTGTTTTTCTTCTCTGAATTTCCTTTCAGGGCACCAACCTCCAAGCGACCTTCTAAGTGGACTTCTTGAGTAAGCTTGAGTCCTTCAAGAGGATGTGTCAATGGGCAAATGCAGCACACCTTCAGTGCCATTTATACGGTGTCCATTTAAAGGGCATACACCAGGTTCTTTCATTCTCCCCCTTTAATTGGCAGTCAGGAATCCAGCAAAATATAGCTGATCCCATTAATAATCTACCAAACCACAGTCACACTTGTCAGGAGTCAAGTCACATGTTGTCAGGGCCTATGTCAGGGCCTTACTAGTATTTAAGAATTTTAGGATCTCAGCTGCGGAACTAGTTCTACTTGAGGGTATGAAGGGGTGATTCAGTGGACGGTCCCCCAGTACACCTAGTGCGGTAGGGAACCGGAACACATCATATACCCCGGCGTATGGTGTGGCAAAGTGTACGGGTGCCGAGATGGACAGCCGTACAGCAGGATCAGGAGATAGAAGGCAGTATAGGCTATGATTCATTAGCTGATGGGATTTGTAGTTCCCAAGCAGATATACCCTAAGGCAGTGGCACACAAATGGGGATCTCCACTCAGAATTAGTGAAGTAGCTGCCAAAGTATGGGAGAGAGGTCCCTAAGTACTTGCGTCTTTGATATGTTGTTATACCAGCTACAGACTATAAGCTTATAGTGACATCTTCTATGATTCCTTCCACAATTGTGAGCAACTATATAGGTACAGTCCTTCCACAATACTAAGCAACTATATAGGTACAGTCCTTTCACAATACTAAGCAACTATATAGGTACAGTCCTTTCACAATACTAAGCAACTATATAGGTACAGTCCTTTCACAATAGTGAGCAATTATATAGGTACAGTCCTTCCACAATACTAAGCAACTATATAGGTGCAGTCCTTTCACAATAGTGACAGTAGCTAAAGTTATAGTAAACGGTTAAGGTTTCCACAATAGAGGAAATTCAATGAGAGTATGTAGCCACTAAGGCATGGGGAGGTATCCCCTGGTTACTTGCGGTTCTGGCGTGGATGACTAGCGATGGCTACTTCTGTTGATGTGAGTGTTATGAGCCCACTGCTGCCGAAGCTGTGCTGCCGTGTCCCTAGGCGTCAACTGCGGGCAGAGGCTCCTGTAAGACAGGCTGCTATGGCCGATGCGGTACACAGGGTCCTCGCTCGACGTTCCACAACAATAGAGCGCCGAGTGAGTGACTCACCTGTGAATTTGAGGAGGAGTTGCGGTCAGTGGGAGGAGCCCGGCGTGACGTCACAGAGGGGACCGCGCGCCGCTGGAACGAAGGGACGCGCTGGATGAGTCTGTGACACATGTCAAAGTTGGGTGTCAGAGTTGGCAGTCACAGTCAGTTGTCAAAATTGGTTGTCAGTTGTCAGAGCCAGGAGTCAGTCGGTTGTCAGAGTCAGTTGTCATAGTCAAGAGTCAGAGTCCATTGTCTGAAGCGGTTGTCAGGGTAGGTTGTCATAGTCAAGGAGCCAGAGTCAGTTGTGAAAATAGTTTTTCAGATCTTGGAGTCAGAGTTGGTCGTCAGAGTCAGGTGTCAAAGTCGGTTGTCAGAGCCGGTTGTCAGTGTAAGGAGTCAGTTGTAATAATTGGTTTTCAGAGTCAGGTGTTGTCACGTACCAGAGTGGAGACTGATAGTTGAGGAGGCTTCTCTTGCAGCTCATGTCCCTCAACCCTGAGGATGGGAACAGAGGAGGAGTGACAGCGAGCTGCACGAGTGCCAAGGATGTGGTAGACACTTGTGACAAGTAGAAAGTCCAGGATCTGGAACGGAGGCAGGTCAGACAGAGCTGAGGCCAAGCTGTGCGGGCAGCAGGGTACTTGAAGCAGAAGACAGGAGCGACATTCAAATGGAACCCAAGGGTCAAATCCAGCCGAGCAGCAAAGTACCGAAACAGGAAGCAGAAGGAAGTCCAATGAACAGGCCGAGGTCAGGAGGCAGGCATCAATCAAGAGTGGTCAAAGGCAATCCGGGTCAAACACAGAAAGCAAGTCAACAAGGCAGAAGCAAGGAACACAGGGAACTGGCTGAAGATCATCCAGCAACTAAGGATATGGCAGGCTGGTTCATATAGGCCAATCCATTAGCAGGAGAAGTGTCACTTCCTGTGCGCCTTACATGCGCACGTTTTCGTGCGGAAGTCAGTTGCACGCGGATGCGCATTAGCACGCGGTTTCCAGTTACTTGGAAAACGGGGTCATGCACCTGCACAGAGGTGCTTGGTGTTTTACAGGTGTAAAGGTCAGTTGTCAGAGTTGGTAGTAATAGTTGGGGGTTAAGAGTCAGTTGTCAAAATGAGTTGGTTGTCAGAGTCAAACAATGAGAGCCAGGTGTCGGAGTCAGGAGTCATAAAGATCTATTAAATATGATGAGACATTTCAAAAGGAAACTTGAAACAGAACATAAGGAGCAAGGAGAGGGGACAGAGTTTAAAACGCATCTAGCAACTCTGACACCTGACTGGTGACCCTGACACCTGACCTATGACAGGTTTTCTGTGGTTTGGTGGATTGTTAATGGGATCAGCTATAGTTGGCTAGATTCCTGACTGCCAATTAAAGGTGGAGCATGAAATAACCTGGGGTATGCCCTTCAAATGGACAGAGTATAAATGCCTCTGAAGGTGTGCTGCATTTGCCCATTGACTCAAACTCTCAAGCTCCATTAACTCAAGCTCTTATAAAGGATACAAGCTTACTCATGAAGACTAATTGGAAGGTTGCCTGGAGGTTGGTGCCATTGAAGGAAATTTAGGGATGTAAAACATCAGATCGAATGATGACCTTGAAGGAAGTTGAGCTATGTCCTAAAACAGACACCTGACATTTAGCTTGCATTTAATTTTAAGATGCTTCCGAGTTCCACCCGTGTGCCTTCATAGTTGTATCTAACCTGCAGTTGACTACCTTCCGTCGCATTACTTTTACATTTCCATTGACTTGGTGGAGTTATATGGAGAAAAAAGTGAACAAAAGCCAGTATACACAGATGCTACATTGACGTCTGCCTGTAGAATCTCGGTAGATTTACTCAGTTTAGTTTTACCGACAATGGCCAACTTATATGCAATCAGGTAAGCGCTTACACCACAGAGCGGATGGTAGGTCAAGAGATTGTACAACCAGATTGTGTGGCCAAGTTGGATCCAACCCCTGTGAGATTCCCAGATTGGTCTGTCTATCTCCCAATAGAAATAAAGTAATTTAAAATAAAACCAGGAATTGTATTCTGCATAATATCATTTTGTGTATGAACCACGTGTAGTTGTTGAAATACAAGATTTTCATTGGTCCATTACCCCGGGATGATGGTCATGAAGAGCAGTAGAATGAATAAAATACACTGAATACCGAGCTGAGAGCTGTCTCTGTAGTCACCACTTACTGGACTTAAAGGAAAAGTATGGGCAGAGTAAAGTAATCTCTACCTTAGGCCTAGAGCTGGCATGGGACAAAGATGTCCTCACTCCGACCCCAACTTGAACTGAGATAGATGGAGCTTGCACATCCACACAACAAAGAGTACACAAATGTCCACCGGCTATCACCTTTTGGCTCAAGGACCACTGGACGGGATAGGTGGGAGATGTTGCGGTATGGTTAAACCAGTGTCATTTCATATTTAGCATGTTAAAACACATTAAAATGATCACAACCAAAATGTATTCTTCCATCTGAGAACATCAGTGGCTTCTAGTGTATAGAGAAAATTGATGATCCCTGCTGAATCACACTGTGAAGCCTAACATTTCGCTTAATGAACATATAAATTGTGCTTTATACGTAAGTCTGCATTTATACAATACACAATTATATGGTGGAAACATCATATATACACATAATACATATATAATGAGCTGTATGGATAAGCAACATGTGAAAAGTCTAGCTTTTTGTGTCGACATTAACTAGAGTTCATGTAGGATATATAACTTTGTGTCGAGGTTAACTAGAGTTCATGTGGGATATATAACTGTGTCGAGGTTAACCAGAGTTCACGTAGGATATTTAACTTTGTGTCAAGGTTAACTAGAGTTCACGTAGTTACATAGTTACATAGTATTTGAGGTTGAATAAAGACATTAGTCCATCAAGTCCAACCTATTAGGATCTCATTCTAGGAGTATTCCTTTATTATGCCCTCTAGCATTTTACAAACTACCGATGTATATAGGATATTTAACTTTGTGTCATAGGTTAACTAGAATTTACATAGGATATTTAACTTTGGGCCAAGATTAACTAGTGCTTATGTAGGATATTTCACTTTGTGTCAAGGTTTTTATATAGAGTTCACATAGAATATTTACCTTTGTGTCAACTTCATGTTGAACACCTAGCTTTGCAGGTGGAAGTTAACTAGAATTCATGTAGAACACTTAGGTCTAATGGGTTGAGGTAACACGAGTTTAAGCATAAAATCATAAATATGTTTTTTTACCTTGTTTAATGAACAGCTGTCCTCTTATCTTGATATGAGGGACCTTGGTTTAATGAGAAATAGGTTCAGAGCCAAGACAGCTATCCTCGGTTGGGTCACGACCCATCAGTTGAGAACCAAGGATGTAGGATATATAACTTTGTGTTGAGGTTAACTAGAATGTAGAATATTTAACTTTTTATCAGGGTTAACTATAGTACAGGTAGCACATTTACCTTTGTAGGTTGCAGTTAACTAGATTTCATGTAGAACATTTAGGTCAAGTTTAAACATAAAATCAATAAACATTGTTTCTTGACCTTTTACTAAGAATTACAGGCCTACAATATAAACAACAAATTTTCATGAAAAACAATGTACCGCTTTTGGTACAAAATTCCTGACATAATCATACCGCCAGGGAGGTTAATGAACATCTCTCTTCTAATCTTAATATGAAGGACCTTGGTTTAATGAGAAATAGGTTCAACGCCAAGACAGCTGTCCTCTAACCTTGATCTGAGGGAGTCTTATCAAGACAAGAAGAACCATCTGATGATCCTGGTCCAATTAAATATGAGTACAGGTGGTAATAGTATCTGATTTGTGGAGATAATTCAAGGTAACACAGATGGTCCTACTGTGCAAAACCCTACAAAAGGGGTCTGTGAGCCCATATTATTTGAACGTGCCTGAGTTGTTGCATGTTCCCGGCTGGCCAGCTGAATAAATCTACTTCTTGAAGCTATCCTTCCTGAGTAGTTGCTAATCAATGTAACAATTGGGGAGATTTCACCCTTCACATTACTTTGGCAGAATTACTAATTATTTTCTGTGAATTTTCCCTCTTAAAAAAGCACTAGGATTATGTTTCTGGCACATAACACATTTTTTTAAATGGCGCTACAAAAAATAAAAGACAAACATAAGTTCTGTATTTAATGCAATTTACACCAGTTTACGAATGGCTAAAAAAAAAAAAAACCTGAAACCTGAGTCAATTTTTAACCACTTGCTGACCAGGTGTTTACACCCCCCTCCTGTCCCGGCCATTGATCAGTGTTCAGCGCTGCGGTACTTTGACTGACATTTATTCCGTCATGCAACGCTGTACTGAAATTAATTTTATATCATTTTTTGGGGACAGATACAGCTTTCTTTTGGTGGTATTTAATCACCACTACGGGTTTTTATTTTTTACTATATTCAGGAAAAATTACTTGTATGTTAACAGGCATCGCTGCGGGTTTTTAAATTTTGTGTCTTTCCCGCTTGCATGTGTGGTGCGCACTAGTGGGCGGGACTAACAGGCCTGTTACATCCAGGAAGCTCCCGGCCGGCCGTTTATACACAACGGCCGGCCGGGAGGTAGTTAAGCTTTTATTTTTTTATTTTATTTTTTTTCTTGTTGTGCTTTCTTCTTTTGATTGTAATTTGTATTGTCACTTTTTTACTTTACATTTGTCACTGTATGTTTTTTTTTCCTTTCACTTTAAAAAAAAAATTAAATAAAGTGAGGTGCTTTTTTTTTTTTTTTTAATAGATTTTGTTTATCAAATTTTACATAGAAATTAGAACCTAAAAATTACAATCAGTAAAAACCGGCATAAAATACAGTACATTGCATGCAGTGCCATTGCAACACAGCTGGCTCTAGATCTAGAGAGGCAGAGCCCAGCTGTCAATCAGGCAGCAGGGTGGATCCTGACAATATTGACGGGATCTTTTCTTGCAGCAGCTCGGCTCTGTGCTGTCAGCATTTAGCCGACAGTAGCCTGCTGGATGCTGACTTTGGTTCACAGGAAGACATCAGTAAAAGTAATTTTTGTCACGTTATAGATCGCTGGTTCGGCCTCATATGGTGTATGTGGTTCAGTTTTGGTCACCAATCCACAGAAAGGATGTCTTGGAGCTGGAGAGAGTCCAGAGAAGGGCAACTAGGGGATGCAGGACCAAAGCTATGAGACAAAGTTACTAAATGTAAACTTGTTCACACTCTAGGTGCGGAGATTAGGAGGGAATATGATTTGAATGTACAAAATGTTTGGTGGTGATGGCAACATCTGCAATAAACTTATTACTGTAAACGCCCAAACAAGGACTAGAGGCGACCACCTAACATTGGTGGAGAAAAGATTTCATCACAAAGGGCGAGTCAGAGCGGTTGAATTTTGGAACTCGTTGCCACAAGCAGTGGTATCAGCATAGAGTATTGAATCATTCAAAAAGCATTTAGATACTAGACATGTGCCTTCGGATTCGGACGAACCTGCAATCCAATAAAATTCAGTTGATTCGGCAAAATAACAAATTTATTATATGCCTGAATATACTAAAACTATACAATTCTTTGCAGAATGCGCGGCGGCCATATTTGCCACCGGCGTGTTCTGCGCAGGCGCACTGCCATCTTTGAGTATATCTTGGTATACACCAAGATGGCGGCGCCCGAACGTATGGGTGCTGCCATCTTGGCGTATACTAGGATTCACTCAAAGATGGCGACGCTGACATGGCCGCCGCTCGTTCTGCATTTTCAGTGTGACGTCACATGCTGAATGAGCGGTGGCAATATCGCCCACTGGCGTGTTCTGTGCAGGTGCCACCATCTTTGAGTGAATCTTGGTATGCAACAAGATGACGGTGCCCGCATGTTTGGGCGCCGTCATCTTGGTGTATACCAAGATTGACTCGAAGATTGCAGCGCACAAGCGCAGAACGTGCCGGCGGCCGACATGGCTGCCGCTCGTTCTGCAAATTCAGTGTGACGTCACACGCTGAATGAACCGCGGCCATGTCGCCCCCTGGCATGTTTCGCGCAGGCACACCGCCATCTTTGATTATATCTTGCTATACACCAAAATGGCATACGGGTGCCACTATCTTGGTACATACCAAAATACACTCAAAGATGGTGGCGCGCAAGTGCAGAACGCGTCGACAGCCGACATGGCCGCCGTTTGTTCTGCATTTTCAGTGTGCGGTTTCGGATTCGGAAGCTCGTTGCCTTCCGAATCCGAAACAGCAGAAAAATTTGTTTTCTTTGAAGAAACGAATGGAAACGTTTTTTATTTATATTTGTTTTGTCAGAAAACAAATTGTTTTGTCAGAAAACAAATTGTTTTGTCAGAAAACAAATTGTTTTGCCGTGCGCATATCTATTAGATACCTTCCTCAGGGACCGTAACATACAGGGGTACAGGTACTCTTAAAAACTAATAGACATGTGCGATTTCGTTTCCAACAACGACATTTTGGACAAGTCTGTAGTCTGTACGTATTTTCATTTGTGGACGAATTTTCGTTGCAGCAAGGTGACATTTTTTAAAATAAAACATTTTTTTTAATGTCTCTCTGCTGCAACGAAACGAACACGAAACGGAAATGAACATTCATACCGCTAACGAATTTCGTCCGAATCCCGAAACGAATTGAGTTTCGGACCCGAATCCCGAAAAACAAAAAAACGTAAAATCCGAATCAAAACGAAATTAAACGAAACAAATTTTTTGTCGGTGCGCATGTCTAAAAACTAAGACCACACAGGGACTCATGCACACACATGCACAATCACACACACACACACAAAGGTTGAACTTGATGAACCTGTGTCTTTATTTAACCTCAAATACTGAGTAACTACTTCTTTGAAAGAAAATTTGACTATATTTCTCTTTTAATTTCACCTTCCCCATTGACTCCAACGCATTTCTCCAAAATGGTATAATTTCACCTATTCTGATGTTTGGGGAAATAAACATCTCATTTTTGCTCATCCCTCAATCCCCATTGATATTTAATCTTTATACCTGGGGCTAGCAAATGCCTGTAATAAAATAATAAACATAAGAAAATATAATGACACTGTAAAATTATTTAAAATAAAGAAAAACAAAGTAAATGCTGAAAAGAAAGTGCGGAACATAATCTAATTATTTCTCCAAGAAATTACTCCCAGTCCCTACGGCGTGTCCCTGTGGAGAGCGCAGCTGATGTATAAACAAGGAGTATACAAGCTATATAAACCTCTGTGGATGCCTCTGAAAATCAAGGAGATCAGAAACCGCTATTTCACAACAAGGTGACGCATTTTATCCAAATGCAGGGGAAATAATATATGATTTATGTCCATATGTTTAGCTAATTATTATAAATAATTTACTATGACACCAGAAATTAATTGGAATAAGAACATGTACTAATGGCGTCCTATTAATTATCATGTGGATGGAGATTAATTGTTCCTTGTCATCTTTGGGGTATGCACCTTAGTAAAAATGATCCTTTAGCTATAATATTCTATGTACATCCGGCTCAAACTAAAAAGCATATCATCATATTTATTTTCTTAGTGTGATTATTCTGTGCTATAAATGCATTTATGAAACATGTTCCTTTACCCGGAAGCATGGGTTCCTTATCATCTGCCACCGTCATGCCTGTCATTTGGAAAGAGTGCAATGCTGCATGAGATCAAATTCAGAATCCCAAATTCTGCACAACTACAGCCTATCATTGCATTGCTTCATGAGGCTCCAACATTTCTTTAGCATTTATCATTGTTATTATTATTATTATACAGGATTTATATAGCGCCAACAGTTTGCGCAGCGCTTTACCATATAAGGAAGACATTATAGTGCAATTGAAATCAAGACAAGATGGTAAGGAGGGCCCTGCCCCTGAGGGCTTACAATCTAAAAGGGAGGGACAAGTGATACAAGAGGACCAGGCCCTGGTGTTCCGCCACTTGGGGGGGGGCTCAGCGAGGAAGAAGAGGGCCCCACCGAGATCGTGCCGCTCCTTCCCTGGCATTGCTGGTGATATTCT
Source organism: Nanorana parkeri (assembly GCF_000935625.1). Classification (NCBI taxonomy): domain Eukaryota; kingdom Metazoa; phylum Chordata; class Amphibia; order Anura; family Dicroglossidae; genus Nanorana; species Nanorana parkeri. The sequence goes on along the minus strand of NW_017308286.1, from coordinate 95,343 downwards.
GTAGTGCTGACTTTTATTATAATGTATTGCTGGGACTTGTAGTCCCGCATAGGTGATGGTATTCTGCATAGCTGTATGATGATTATATAGCAATGCAGAAAAGCTCCAACTATGTAGGACTACAAGTCCCAGCAATACATTATATTTTTAAGTAGGGATACATCAGTGTTAATACTGGGCATTTTCACGAGTACTCACACTCGTGAAAATGCCCCGATACTAAACGCAGATACTGGTGTTCTGTCGAGAACGCCGATGTAGTAGAATTTGCCGACCTCAGCATCAGCGCTTGCGCACAGACCAGTATTATCGAGGAAACCGGGATTTATTTACAAAGTATTTCGTTTAAATCGTTAATTGTGACCGTTAATAATATTCAACCGGTCATTTACTTCCATCCATCATTTACTGCCATCCTGCCACCCATCATTTACTGCCATGGATGGCATAGTATTAATGGTCACAATCAACAATTACAAACGAATACTTTGTAAATAAATGCCGGTTTCCTCATTAATCCAATCTGTACGTAAGCGCAGATACTGGGTCAGCGTTCTCAAGGTTTCTTGCACCGGGGCCCTGAAGGTTCTAGTTACACCTCTGTGTGTGAGGATGAGTTGTTGGAGAGAGTGATAGTTCAGTGGTTACGTTGAGGTGGGATAGGCTTCCCTGAAGAGAGGAGTCTTAAGGGATCGCCTAAAGGCAGAGCAGGAGATAGCTGGAAGGTTGGGGTAGGGAGCGCCAAAGGATTGGAGAGACTCTAGAGAAGTTCTGGAGGAGAGCATGGGAGGAGTTTACAAGGGAACTAGAGAGCAGGAGGCCTTTGGTCTTGCAGGTAAGATGTATCATGTATATACTGTATGTATACCCAACGTTCCGGCATAGCGTTCCGAAGTACACTGCTCACTGCCTAGACTCACACAGGGGCGCTGTGTGAGTCAATTAGGTCAATGTAAAAATGTAAATCAGGAACCATATTTGTGAAAAATGTTTTGCTATTTCACAAATATGTTCAACATCACCCAGCAGAAAAGAAAAAAATCAGCCATAATGATTTGCTAGGACAAGACTTAAAAAATAGTAATATTAATAAATAAATATAATAATTTTAAATATTATTATTATAAAGTCTATAGATTATTACATTAATTGCTATTTCACAAATGTTTAGAATAATAATAAAAATAATAATAATAACAATTATTATTATTTGTATTTATTATTATTATTTTTTTTTTTCAGTGTTAAAAAGCATTTGATAATTAAATATTATTTACTTAATCACTGATCAGCCATAGTAAGCTACATATAACCAATTGTACTGCTAACTACTAAGTGCCATTGATCCACAAGTTGATATGCAAGGAAGCAGATCCATGTCCTAGCAGGAGATGATTAACCTAGTTAAAATAGTTACTCTACAATCAACTCCAATTCCTCCTCCACCGCATTCAGTCTTGAAGACCTGTCATTTTGGTCACTCCAGAGAACACGTCTCCACTTCTCTAGAGTCCAGTGGCGGCGCGCTTTACACCACGGCATCCCACGCTTTGCATTGCACTTGGTGATGTATGGCTTGGATGCAGCTGCTCGACCATGGAAACCTGGAAGGGAAGGGAAATGTGGATAAGAGTCTGATAATCTTAAAGTTATCTCTAAGAATCTTTGTTTAGAGCAATAAAAAAAGCTGCTCTTGGTGATCACATTCTGAAAAAAGTCTAAACTTGCAAAGCTGGAATCGACTTAGTATGAAGAGATCTGAGACAAATAATTTTTGTAGCATCCTTATGGATCCTCTGGAGCTTTCTCTTTCAATTAAATCTTGTTTTTTATTTATTTAAAACATAGAACATTTTTTTTAAAGTTAAAACTTAATTTAAATATTAGATTTTGTTTGTCTTTTTAGAATTTTTAGAACTTTTTTTTTTTTAAATTAGTTCATTTTACATTGCTGACCTCTGTACTGCGCGTCACACAGCTGGCCTCTGTATTCTGTATTGCACCACTGACTTCTGTACTGTGCATTGTTACTGATCTTTATACTCTGGGTCACACCGCTAACCTGGCGGAGTTAAGGCCGGGGCAGGGTAGGGGTTAGGTGGGGCAAATGGTGGCGAGTAACGTTTCAAGCCTAGCTAGTAGCTTAGGACTTGAAATTTTGGGCCCTGAAGGGACCATTGCGTTGCATAGAAAAATACCCAAGAAAAAAATTGTACAAGACTATTGGGATCCTAAGATCACTGAGCAATCAAGTAACATTGCATCCACAGTAAGAGGCATGGGAGCAATGCTCCGTAAACGTTACCAAATAACTATAGAAACAGCCATAACCAATGAAAAATAAAATAATAATAACAAAAAAATGTTTGTAAACATTTCACCTGGGCCCCCTTTCCCCACCTTTAGGTCAGGTGTCCAATATCATATCACTCCGCCAGAGGAATGCCAACTGGGGGGGGGGGGGGGG
>NW_017308286.1:83883-92646 GCF_000935625.1 Nanorana parkeri | reverse complement strand
GTGGTATCCCTCAGGACTGATCTAAAACTTAATTTAAATTTTAGATTTTGTTTGAAGTTTCAGAACGTTTTATTTTTTAAATTAGAAGTTCATTTAAATATTCAATATTTTTGTTTAAATGTGAGAAGATTAAAAAATAAGTGTTAGAAGTTTTTTTTTTTAAATCTTAGACTTTTTTTAAAGTTAGAAGTAAACTAAAATCTTATTTTTTATTTTTTTTTAAACCTTAGAACATTTTCTAAAAAGTTAGAAGTGAATTTGAATCTTAGAATTTTTTTGCTTAAAGGAGAACTATGAGGTGAGTGAAAATCACTCAGCCTCATAGTTCTAGCCGACGTTCGACAATGAAACTGTCACAGGTCGGCTCAATAGACCGGGAAGTGAGAGAACACATAACGTCGCTCGCTCACTTCTCGATCTATCCCTGCAGAGAGCTGTGACTGTCACTCACAGCTCCCTGCAGGGATTCCCCCCTCCCCACTCCGATCCTCCAGCGCTGACTGGCGGAACGGACGGGGGAGGGGGCGGGTACAGCTGGCTCTGCCTCTAGATAGGCAGAGCCAGCTGTCACTCACGTAGCTGGGCGAATCCAGACAGAATTGTCGGCTGCAGCGCTCTCAGTATACAGAGAGCTGTAGCTCGCTATATACTGAGCTTTTGGTCACAGGAGGACGCTAGTATAAGTCCTTCCGTGACCCTACCGTCATACCGTCGCTCGCTCACTTCTCGATCATGTCCCTGCAGAGAGCCGTGACTGTCACTCACAGCTCCTTGCAGGGATCCCCCCCTCCCCTCTCTGATTCTCCAGCGCTGACTGGAGGAAAAGACGGGGGAGGGGGCGGGCACAGCTGGCTCTGCCTCTAGATAAGCAGAGCCAGCTGTCAATCACGCAGCTGGGTGGATCCAGACAGTATTGTCGGGATCCGTCCCGTCTGCGGCGGTCTCAGTATATCGCAAGCTGTAGCTCGCTATATACTGAGCTTTGGGTCATGGGAGGACGCTAGTATATATCCTCCTGTGACCCTGGGGAGAACTATGGGGAAAAGCCCTGACCCCATAGTTCTCCTTTTTGTTTGTTTTTTAGCAACCTGACACGATAGGGAAAACCCAGTAATTTATTTTTTTTATAATTATTTTTTTATTAAACATTTCAACAAGAAAAACAAAAGCACATTAAAGAGCATAACCAAATAAAACAACATAATGTTCTATAAGGTGCATTTGCCAATAACTATTCACATGTAAAATAGAGTGTGCATATGAACGTTAGCTTGCTGAAGGCAATAGCAGTGCCTAAAGTTTTAAATCAGACACTCAAACAGCATAAAAATAGAGATATAAACAAGAAGGAACACGATGAAGATAAGTAAAAGGAGAGAGGAGAAAAAAGGGTGAAAGAGAAAGAAAAGAGAGAAAATGTGAGACAAATAAGCCCTCATTCACACGAGAAACAGCTCCGTGCTGCGTGCACGGCCGTATCGGGCAGCTCCCGGGAAGGACAGGTGCTGCGTGTCATTAGTACGCAGCCCCCGTCCTTCTCTATGGGACTACGCGGCCGTACGCCACCCTACGCTCACCTGAAGTACAGGTCCGTAGGGGTGAGTGTTTTCTCGCTCGGACGCAGACAGGATCCATCCTGTCAGCGTACAAGTACGCTCACCCGCACCCCTACGAACGTGCAAGCGTGAGCATAGGGGGGCGTACGGAGCTCTACGTGCTGGCCGATTACAGTGTGAATGAGGGCTAAAGATTCTGTACTGCACCACCACAGGAGGAGGGAGAGCTCCCAGGTATCTTTTCCGCGGCAGACATTAAAGGAGAACTATGAGGTGAGTGCTTTTCACTCGTCCTCATAGTTTGAGCCGACCTGTCACAATGAAACTGTCACAGGTCAGCTCAGTAGATCGGTAAGTGAGCGAACACATAACGGCGTTCGCTCACTTCTCGATCCTGTCACGGCAAGTAGTTTAAATACTTGTGGAGTCTGTGGCCCAATGCTACCATGTAAATCAGGAGCGTCAGGATGAGGTCATAACAGTTGACCTGCCAATCTATTCCAGGTCAGTGACTAAAGTCATTGAGAAACGTCACCCACCACTACGTAGCTGGCAGATCTTTGGAAGCCAAAGACGGATCCACTGTCATTGATATGGTGTTTTCCAATGATATGTCAGATTAGTGTCATTCAGTGGTGTAACTATAGCCATAGCAGCTCATGCGAAGGAAGGGGGCCCCATTAGGTTGTTGAGGCAAATTAAACGTAGAACATGTGATAATACAGTACTGTGTCATTAACTCTAATCCCCTGTAAAGTCTACAGTGTAGAGACGACAAGGACGAAGAGGAGTCTTTGGGATCTCGGCATCATTACTCACAGTTCAGAGGGAGGTCATCAGGGGGACCCCCCATCACATTTTTTGCTATGGGGCACCATGATCTGTAGTTACGGCCCTTGTGTCATTAGTCAACTAGAGCTTCATAAATGTACCGGCTTGTCCATTCAGGTGTCCACGAGGTAGTGCTGCCCTGGCAAATTGGCGTGAGCAATTGTAAACCATCTCCACTGGACCTCCATGACAGACTGAAGGCTGGCATAGAAAGAGAGATGTAAAATGGCGACCCCCCAATTTTCACACCATGTTATATTTTGAGTTCATGTCATTTTCGTACAGTGGCTCTCACACTCAATGGATTTTTTACTGTTTTACAGATTAAAAATAAAAACCCGATCCAATGGATAACCGAACATACATCAGAACCTTCCAGATTTTGGCTTTTGCAAACTCTACAGAGCACTATAGTCTTCTCTTTGCTGTATTTTTCCTTATTTATACCACGGGCGTGCTTGGTAATCTAGTCATCATCTCCGCGGTGATTCTTGATGTCCGATTACACATTCCTATGTACATTTTCCTCTGTAACTTGTCCTTGGTGGACCTCGTTTTTACGTCCTCCACTCTTCTCAAACTGATGGACATCTTGGTGACTGGGAATAACTCAATCACGTTCCATCAGTGTTTCACACAACTGTACTTCTTTATGTTTGCCGCGGGCACAGAAGACATCCTGCTGTCTTGTATGGCTTACGATCGGTACGTGGCCATCTGTAGGCCTCTACACTACCACCATATCATGAAGAAGGAAAAAGTTATCTTGCTCCTGCTGGGCACCATGGCGTCCGGCTCCCTCAATTCCGTATTTATGACCCTCTCAATCTACCGGTTCGATTTTTGCCGTTCTAATGTAATACAGAATTTTTTCTGCGACATTAAAGCCCTGGAGAAGATATCATGCAACAACACGGGATTCTACATCGTCCTCTACATAGAGACCTTGCTGCTGGCACTCTGCCCCTTTCTGCTGAGTGTGACGTCCTACGTTAAAATAGTCCAAACTGTTCTGGGCATCAAGTCAACGCAAGGTAGAAGAAAAGCCTTCTCCACCTGTACGTCCCACCTGACCGTATTATTGATCTTTTATGGCACAGGCGTATGTATGTATATGAGTCCTCCTTCGGAACACTTGGAGGTGCAAGACCTCGTGTTCTCTGTACTATACACCGCGGTCACTCCTATGCTAAACCCTCTGATATACAGCCTGAGGAACAAAGAGGTCAAAGGTGCCTTGAAGAGAATTATTAGTGTTAAAATCTAATTGCAATGAAGGAGATGTGTAGTGGGCGACTCTAGCTGAATTTATCAGTCCATCTGGGCTTACCTTCAAAAATGTTAGTTTTTTATTGTCTTTTTAAAGAGGAACTTAATCCCCCCCCCCCCCCGCCCCACCTCCTTTTCCTTTTTAAACCCCTCTTATCTGTCCCCAATTCATATACTCACCTGCCCAGCATTGTTCTGCTGCTCCGCTGCCAAAGCCCCAGTTCATGCCGCCATCTTGATCCTGGAAGCTGGCTGCCTCTTCTGGGTTGAGGAGACCAGGCCCCCAATGATGCCTGTCATGTCTGCTCTCCGTCCGCTGTATGTCCCTGCTCCTGCAGCCTCCTGGGTTACTCCTGTCATATATTCCAGGAGCAGGTCCGTATCTACTCTCTCTGCTGCCCCAAGGCCAGCATTGAGTCGGCTGTTTGGCCGGCTCGATGCCGATCAGGAAGCCTGCTTCCCGGGCAATCATCATCGAGCCGGCCAAACAGCATGGAGCCGACTGCCCAGCCAATGAGGAAGCCGGGCAGCGAGTTATTACTAGCCTTCCTGATTGGCCGGGAAGACAGCTCCATGTTCCCTCTAGGCAGTGCCGCTCAGAGGAAATCTCCCCTTAGCCGAAGTAAGTATCGGAGCATTTGGACGAATACAAGTACTCGCCGAATACGATTATTGGTATCAGTGCATCCCTAGTAAAAAGCCTTCTCTATGGCTGCATTTGGATGTGCATGGAGCACCCGAACTGAATTGGTGGAGAGGGCAGATTGAGGGTGAGCTGGCATTTTCCTTTTCTCTCCAAAGTTATTGAGCTGGTCTGGATTTTAAAGAGTGTGACCTGCAGTGTTTTACTTACAGTAATTTTAAACTAACATTTTCTTCTGTATTTGTATTGTAAGATACAGCGATCAGCCATAACATTCTGACCACTGAGAGGTGAATAACATTCATTATCTGGTTAAAATGACATCTGGAAGTGGGGGGATATATTACAATGACATCTGGAAGTGGGGGGATATATTACAATGACACCTGGAAGTGGGGGAGATATATGCAGCAAGTGAACATTTTGTCCCTGATGTTGATGTGTTGGAAGCAGAAAAAAACGGGAGGACTGGGTCAGAGCAACTCCAAAACTGCAGCCCTTGTGGGATGTTCCCGGTCTGCAGTGGTCACGACTGACCAAAAGTGGTCCAAGGAAGGAAAACTGGTGAACCGGCGACAGGGTCATGAGCAGCCAAGACTCATTGGTGCACGTAGGGAGGGAAGTCTGGCCCATGTAATCCAATCCAATAGAAGAGCTACTAAAGCTCAAATTGCTGAAGACATTCATGTTGGTTCTGATAGAAAGGTGTCTGGACACACAGAGCATCGCAGTTTGTTGTGTATGGGGCTGCGTAGCCGCAGATCGGTCAGGGTGACTAGGCTGACCCATATCCACTGCCAAAAGTGTCTACAATGGACACGTGAGCATCAGAACTGAACCACGGAGCAATGGAAGAAGGTGGCTGGTCTGATGAATCACATTTTCTTTTACATCATGTGGATGGCCGGGTCTGTCACTTACCTGGGGAAGAGATGGCACCAGGATGTACTATGGGAAGAAGATAAGCTGGTGGAGGCAGTGTTATGCTTTGGCCAATGTTCTGCTGGAAACCCCCGGTCCTGCCAGTCATGTGGATGTCACTTTGACACGTACCACCGACATAAACATTGTTGCTGCCCAAGTACACCCCTTCATGGAAACGGTATTCCCTGATGGCAGTGGCCTCTTTCAGCAGGATAATGTGCCCGGCCACACTGCAGGAACGGTTCCAGAATGGTTTGAGGAACACAACGAGTTTGAGATGTTGACTTGGCCACCAAACTCTCCAGATCTCAATCCAATGGAGCATCTGTGGTATGTGCTGGAAAACCAAGGCCAATCACCTCACAACTTACAGGACATAAAGGATCTGCTACTGACATCTTGGTGCCAGATACCACAGCATATCTTCAGAGGTCTAGTGGGGTCCCTGACTTGATGGGTCAGGAAAAGGAGGACCTACTCAGTATTAGACGGGTGGTGATATTGTTATGGCTGATCTGTGTATTGCAGAGGGAACTCTCGTTGCAGGTGCTCCCTTTTCTCTTTCAACAATTGCTGAGATAAGAAATCAGCCACACGGGGAGGGCATTGTTTTGGGGTCAGACGACTCATACATATGCACTGTGAGGAAGAGCAGTAACATATAGCCAATGAGCAAAGCAGGAAGCGGTCCCTAACAAATGTTGGTAGAACACTGGACTGTCCAGGTGAATCCCGGATGGGTGGCAACCCTGGAGACTTTGCATGCCTCTGCGGCAAAAAATCCCCCGCCCGCAATTTTTTAATTTTACTAAGTTGCATTTATTAGCTGTTTCCACCAGCCGCACGTCTACCGCAATGTCCCATTCCTGGAACACAAGAGATCACATATATATTGTTTCCTTGCGTTCTGGGGTAGGAGGGGGCATGGCAGTGCCATTCAAGTCAATGGCACTGCAGAAATGCCCCTCGCCCACAGTACGATCGGCCGCGGAACGTGCGGTAATAAAATCCCCTGCGTTCCAGTGTAGAGGGAATCGCAAAAAATCATGCATGAACGATTTTTTGGGATCCCACCGCATTGGAATGCAGGGCATTTTATTACCGCACGTTCCTTCGCGGCCGATCGTACTGTGGGCGGGGGGCATTTCTGCAGTGCCATTGATTTTAGTTACGTGCGGCTGATCGTACTGTGGGCGGGTCTGCAGTGCCATTGACGTGAATGGCACTGCCACGCCCCCGTCCCAGAGCGCAGGGAGACTTTATATAGGCGGTCCCTCGCGTTCCGGGCACGTGACATTGCGGTAGATGTGCGGGCAGGTGGAAACAAGCCCTTAAGTAGAACACCAGACATACGTTTTATTTGTTTTGTGTGTATTAAAATATATCACATAACATCTGTGTCCCCGACCTTCATTTCCTATTGTGTCACCTATAAAGAAATTGTGTCAGGTTTTGTTCCCCTGCCTGTATCCTTGATGTGTACTATTGCACATAAAAGATGCCCCCACAAAACATTTTTTGGGGGGGCATGTTTAATGTGCAATACTGATCCCCCCCTTCCAATTCATATTGCATTTGATAAAAATGTAATAAATACCTGCTTTTCTTCAAAGGTGAGATGACAGGTCGCTGAGGAGATGAGAAGGGCGGCCCCAAAGCGCTGCTCTCCACCCCTGCTGGCTGGCTGGCTGGCTGCCGGAGGAAGATTCGTCCCTCACGGCTCCCTCTCTCCCTGATGTCACTTCCTCCCACTACAGCCGCGGAGGAAATAGAGGAGGGAGGGAGAGTCGAGGAACAGGAGACAGCGCCACCTGGCGTCCGCCGCAAGAAATGCAGGTATAATGCGGCATTGTAATGTTTGAATCATGTGCCCGGGCGGGAGGTGGCCACAGACCCGGGCACGTGATTCCAAACCCGGGTTGTACGGGTGAAACCCGTACGGGTGGCAACCCTAGTCCCTACACATGCAATAAGAAAATACAGCTGGCCCCATATACATACATACATACATACATAGAGTAATTACCATTTATAAGTAGGAACAAGTCTTTATTTTATAAATCCACACATTGATAAGATATATCAGATACATGACATAGATATATACAGCAGGTTGATCTATTTTACAGTCCTGTAGACATGTGAAGAGCACATGGAGAAAATACTGCGGAGAACTGCGGGGGGGGGCATAGGAAGACCCATTTCCCAGCAGATTTCGGGGGGCAATTCCTCCTCCTCAGGAGAGCAGCGTTCAGCAGCACTAGAGGGAAGTATTTATAGACTCTTCTTTTCAGATTTGGCTTTTTAGATTGGCGGCAGAGTTGAGGCAACATGAGACACCGAACAATAAACAGCTGACAACAGCTTCTATGCCAGGGGCGGGTAAACTCCGGCCATCCAGCTGTGGTGAAACTACAAATCCCATGATGCATCCATGTCTGGGAGTCACACATGTGGCTGTGAGAATCTTGCAATGCCTCATGGGATTTGTAGTTCCACAAGTTTGCCCAACCCTGGCCATATACTGTTAGAATTTCGTCCCATTCACAGCAATCGGCCGATATTCTATATAACAGTGGGTGGCCCTGCCGGCACCTCCGGGCTTGACAACATTCAATTGAAAAGTCCTGGGAGAAAAATTGTCAGCTGAACAGTGACTGCATCTAATAAGCAGGCACGGCTCTTGGAATACATTAGCCAGCAGGGGAGATTCCTCCATCTACACTGTTTAGTAGGGATGCACCGATTATGTTTTTTTGGTATCGAGCACCGATATATTTTTTTTCCAGTACTCGCCGATACCAAATACCGATACCAGAAGTCCCATTAAGGAAGCCAAGTGGCGTGTAATGACTCGCCATCCGGCTTCCCGATTAGCAAGTGACGAGAAAGCATGGAGACGGCTTTCTGGCCAATCAGGAAACCAGAAGCTGTGTAACGATGCGGCGCCCGGCTTCCTGATCGGCCGGGAAGCCGTCTCCATGCTCCTTCGTCATGAGGTCAATCATGCCATTACATGGCGCCCGGCTTCCTGATTGGCCGGGAAGCCGGCTCCATGCTCCCTTGTCACAAGCCAATCAGAAATCCGGGCAGCGTGTAATGACTCACTGCCCGGCTTCCTGATACTGGAAGTATCGGGCTAGGCATCGGAGCATTTGGGTAAGTACTTGCGGCCCCGATACCATTATCGGTGCATCCCTACTGTTTAGCCTAGAAGGGGGGAATCCATTGATTGTTCTTGTTCAGTGCGCACACCCGCTGGGGTGAATGGGCCTCAAAGCCCCTCAACACAGGTCCTGCACGCTTCTAAAAAAAGAAAAACCGGGAAGTGTTAAAAATAAAACGTATTTAATAAATAGAATGCACACAAACATAAACCGCGGCATATAATCAGTCAGACACGGCGCCATTTCTATTACAGGTTTACCAGGTTATTATTATTATAAATAATAGAACTACAAAATCAAGGAAAGTGCAAAGGTCAGCACATAAGGCGTACAGTCACTGCGGAGGAGCACGCCGAGGAGCAGCAGGACGTCC
>NW_017308286.1:72107-83873 GCF_000935625.1 Nanorana parkeri | reverse complement strand
ACATCTCAGGAGGTTTGGGGGGTTTCATGTCCTTTGTTTGGCTGTAAATCTATCGCCCATACAAAGCACAGCGGAGTAGTAATAAGAAATAAAGGAGGCTCTTTTCATGTTGCCCCAAGTGCAGGGGTGGGCAACTCCGGCTCTCCAAATCTCAACATGCATCATCTGGAGGGCCAACAGCTGGAGGGCCGGTGTCGCCCCTGTGTCTAATAAGTCAGTAGTGATGCACCGATAACCGGTATTGAGTGCCGATATTTTTTCCCGGTACTCGCCGATACCGAAGGTCCCACTAAGGAAGCCAGGCGGCGTGTAATGACTCGCCATCCGGCTTCCCGAATAGCAGGGAAGCTGTCTCCATGCTTCCTCATCACCAGGTGACATGGAGCCGGCTTTCTGGCCCATCAGGAAGGCGGGGGCGAGTAATGACTCACCGCCGTTGCTTCCTGATTGGCCAGCTTCTTGACCAATCAGGAAGCCAGGTGGCAAGCCATTACATGGCGCCCGGCTTCCTGATTTGCCGTTAAGCCGGCTCCATGCTCCCTCGTCACCAGGTGAGGAGGTTAGTATATGTCCTCCCGTGACCCAAAAGAGAACTATGGGATAAAAAGGTTACCCCATACTTTTCTTTTCAAGGTTTAGTCCATGTTCCATGCTAAATTCATATTTAGGATCCGACATATAGCATGGCTGCATACAGCATTCCCCTGACCACCCCCATTACCTAAACCATAGGGTACACCTTCTAAAAGGTGTATTTAGCACAGCTGTGAAGGAGTCATCAATGGCAGATGCTGGATGGTCCAGGATCCATCATCAATGGCAGATTCCACAAGTCCCAACTGTCACTGCTGCGGTAGCTGGGAAACTGGAAATGACAGTTGGCCGATACAGTGACAGTTGGCTTGAATGACTGGCGGGAACGACTATTGTAAGTCACAGCTGTTTTATGAATGGGGCCCATATGCTTCGTCATTATGTCCACAGGCCCTAATCATGTGTTTGAAAAAGAGGAAACAAAACAAAAACAAACCAGCAGGTGCTTAAAAATAAAATGTATTTAATAAATAGAATGCAGGTGAACACAAACGTCTGTTCATGGTCACAGCTGGTTACTGTGTTACTTTTTTATTTTTACCGTATCTTATACGGAAGTGGCAGTGTACTGTCCGGGGAGCGCGGGGTTCCCGGCCAAAACCCCCAAAAAATGGTGTTTTCACTGGCAAGGTGACGCAGATTGCGGAAGTGAGTTTCGACAGAAGCAAACTCAAAAACGAACAGGCTGCATGCAATATGATCCCACGCCAGCAAACAAGCTACTGACTGCCCCCTTTTAGACTCCATAGGCTACATTGTCTTTTTATGGCCCTACGCTCGCAGTGTACAGAATGGTCTCTGGCTTGAGGTCACTGAACTAGAACTGTCAGATATAATGTAAGTAAATGGCCTAACGAGGGCTCAGGACTAAGTACATACGGCCAGGAGGTACAGCAAGGATTAAAAAAAACATTTTTTTTTTAAAAGCACCAAAATGCATTACACGTAAATGTACACACTTCACAGCCGCGTCATCAAGGTCCAATGGCATCAATGGCAGATATTACCCAGTCTCCATCTGCTCATGCACCAGAGCACACCAGCAGCAGTGAGGTCACCACACTTGTAGTCCTGCCACACTTCCTCCAGCCACATAACAAAAGATCCATACCTCTGTACAAACCTGGGGCTGGGGGGGGGGCTAAACAATGCAGACCCGGACACTGATCCTGGGTGCAATGCACCGGTAACGTTTTTCCGGTATCGAGTACCGATATTTTTTTCTCGGTAACTCGCCGATACTGAATACCAGAAGTCCCATTAAGGAAGCCAGGCGGCATGTAATGACTCGCCACCTGCCTACGCGATTAGCAGGGAAGCCGTCTCCGCTTTTCCTCTTCACCAGGTGACGAGGTAGAATGGAGCCGGCTTTCTGGCCAATTAGGAAGCCGGGTGCCGTGCAATGACTCGCCGCCTGGATTCCTGATTGGCCAGCTTCTTAACCAATCAGGAAGCCGGGCAGTGCATCATTACACACTGCCCGGCTTCCTGATTGGCCCGGGAAGCCCGCTCCATGCTTCCTCATCACCAAGTGACGAGTGAACATGGAGCCGGCTTCCTGGCCAATTAGGAAGCTGTGCGCCGTGTTATGACTCGCTGCCAGGCTTCCTGAAACCAGAAGCTCGGGTATTGGGATAGGCATCGAAGCATTTGGCCGAGTACGAGTACTTGCCCAAATACACGGTAATCGGTGCATCCCTACTCTGCAGGCCTCAATGCAAAAAAGCAGTAAATGCACATTGACCATAGTTTCTGCCTATTTCCCTTTTTTGGACACACCTACGTACCCCTTGTCACCTCTATGATTTAGGTCACTTTCGATCGACCGAGATCCATTACTTTCAATGGATGTGCACACGAGGTACAGAAGCGGCACTGAATCATACAAAGTGTGCGGCAAAGCTGTTCACGGTACGTACGCTGCGTGCCGCCAAGGAAGACCCCTGTGAATAGAATTCTGTTACATCAAGTCCTATGTTTTTTCCCCATACATAGCTCCAGTGAACCTTAGAACATTCAGCTTAGATGTGGCTGACTTATGTCCTTCCCCATGTGAAGGGAATCCCGGAGCACTGAGCAACCCTGCCAAAGCACTCACATTACTTGGGGTCATGCTAGAAAAGGTTCATCTTTTTCCTTTATACTTCCTCCCTTCCACCCAGAGGAGGAAGCGCATCAATAGTGCTCATTACTGAGACTTTAAGCAAACCTTCCCCCCCACTCCCCCTTCTATGAATCAGCCACCATTAATGAAATGAATATTGCAAAATACTGACACCTATTTATTATTGCTTGCCTCGATTCTATCATATAGTCTTACCATATTCTAATGGTCTGTTCCAGTTCCTCATGGAAACCAGAAACCATTTTAAAAGTTGGCGTCACCAGTGGCCAGTTTATTATTCGGCATTCTCTGGGCCGGCACTCCGATGACGTCTGTTATGCGAGCAGGACGAATAGACAGATCTATGAATGAATTAGCCAAATCTTGCAGGATTTCAACAACTCATTCATAGCCCCGTACCTGCCTCCTTGGACACATAATTAGGGATGCACCAATACTGGTCATGACGTGCCGCCCTGCTTTCTGATTGGTTAGAAGGCCAGGCTGCCTAACAACAAGTGAAGCCGGCTTCCTAGCAAATCAGGAAGCGGGAGGCGGGTCATAACCCACCGCCCGCCTTCCTGATTGGAAAGGAAGCCGCCTCCATGCTCCCTCGGCACTGCCGGTCAGAGGGAGATCCCCCTCTGACTGGAGGTTCCGGTATCGGTGAAAGGTATCGGCCAAATGTTCGGTATCGGCATTGATACTAGTATCGGTATATCCCTATACATAACAATACACATCATCAGTGCAGAGAAAATAAAAGACCTCCCCCTGAGATCTCACGCAAGAGGCGCCTGGAAAACACTGGGGGATGCTGGGAGGCACTGGTTATGTTTCCAGTCCCTCCAGAAAAGCAGGAAGTGAAATAATTTAAGTGTAAGTTCACACAAATAATGTCCATTTGATGTATGACTGGAATGTGCGTTCGGTTCAGCATGCTCTTATGATTTTCAGGTTGGAGGGGAGGAGTCAGCTTTAAATCAGTAGAGGTGAATGTAACATATAGTGGACCTCCCACTGCTTCACTGACTGGCCGTATGTGGAGTTATCCTTTAGCAAATATAATAAAGCAGAACCCTAAGGTATAGTTTTGGATAAACCCTGAATACTGAGAGTCGTTCTATATTCCTGTACACAGCAGAGAACGGAGTGTGTAGCCAGTGACGGTGTACTCATAGGTTCAGCTGGCCATAGTTTTCAGGGGTAATGGCCCCAGACTTCTCAGAACAGTAAATTCACAATGGGGAAGATGCTTCATCCAAATGTACCTAGGAAAGGACATAAATGAATGGTTAGATTAGGTCAGCGAGGTGTGGGCCACCATTTTGGAACATTAAAGGATAAGTTTACATTTCAGACAATCTTTCATGTTACACCCGTATTTAGGGTGCAACCTGAAACATGGTCACATCCCCTATCCCCCCTTCCCCTACTTACCTGAATCGTGGGGTTCTTCTCCCCCAGGCTGCTGTAAACTTTTGAAACTGCCCGCACAGCTGCGTCATCCATTAACAGATCCCCTGATGGGATCTGTGAATGCAAAAACTACAAGTTCCATCAGTCACCATGGCAGAGAAATTTGCGATTGTCAATGGAATACAGAAGAAGAAAATAATGTCACCAGCACACCGTAGTAATAAATCAATAATCCATTTTTAATGGCATTTCAATGCAAGTGCTTTCGGGGCCTCAGGGGGTCCCCTTCATCAGGCTCAGAATGAGGGACCCCCTGAGGCCCCGAAAGCACTTGCATTACTTCTTCTGTGGTATACACTGTGCCTTTCCGTGGTCACTACAAGAAGCCACCCGTTTGGGTTCTCTCCGGTAAGGAGTGCAGCAAGACCTCTGGTTCCTAATGTCAATGTCTGCTTTCTTTTTAGTAAATTGGAGTTATACTATAAGGCCTCATTCACACAGCTAAGAGCCGGCCCGTACAGATCCGTGTGGCGTGCACGGTCGTATCGGGCCGTTCCCGGGAAGGACAGGTGCTGCGTGTGATTGTACACAGCAGCCTGTTCTTTTCTATGAGAGCACGCAGCCGTACGCTCACCCGAACTGCACATCCGTGCGGGTGTCCGTGCTCGGACGCAGACTGGATCCATCCTTTTTGCGTACAAGTATGGACACCCGCACGGATGTGCAGCTTGGGTGCGTGCATGGCCTCTTTTTTTGTACGGGCCGGCTCTTAAGCTGGCCACACACCTTACAATTATCTGCAGATTTTCTATGGTCAGATGGAAAAGGTGCAACAGATTCCTCCATCTACACTTAGCTGTGTGGATGGAGTAATCTCCCCCTGGGCCAATCTGTTGCACTTTTTCCATCTGACCACAGAGAATCTGCAGATAATTGTAAGGTGTATGGGCAGTTTTAGCAGTGTGAATGAGGCCTAAATGTCATTGCCAGATTGAGCTCACCTGTAGGCACTTATTTATCTCCTTCCGCGCCAACTGGACCCGTGTTGTTTTATTACTGTAGTGGCTGGTCCATGCCGACCTCCATCGTCTGGTAAATCTCTTTAAGGAATAGCAGTGCTGTGTCTTCTGATGTCCTGGAGGAAATGAGGGATGTCAGTGATACAGAGATATGCAATCCCCTTTCTAATAGCTTCAACCTTTGTACTTTCCCCCATCTGCAAGCGTATTGTACACACCCCCTTGTAGAGACCTTTCTAAATCTTACAAAGCTGTGCCGTGAATGAGAAATCACGGTTTATGTCGGTGGCGTCACTTGCAGATGCACAATACATCTTACAATCCCGGCACACCATTTGTGCCGTGATCTCCTAAGCACCTTGTCAAGGCGATGTAATGCTCCGTCTATGGCACAGGCAGTCGAACTTGCGAGTCTCCTGAAACCCCCTTATTTCCCGAGAGCCCATATGACTAGTGACGTCACAGTGGTTGTTGACAGTTCTTAACTGCTTCAGGGCCGCAATACGTATATAATCTTCGATAATCTGCAGAGTTTATACCAATGTCACGGCTGATCTTGGTATAATGTTTTACAGCCGACTATGGCGGTCACATACAAGGGTTTGGGCGCCTATAGAGCCCCGCAATCGCTTGTATGGTGCTGAGGAGTGTGTGCTCCCCTGCCTCTGCCTATCCTAGGCTCCGCTGTCCCGTGAAGGCCCAGGACCAGCACAGCACATATGTGTGCCTCGATCAGCAAACTTCCAGCGTCTGATCTCCCCTCCAAAATCACTGAAAGCTGATGAAGCGATATGTATTATATAATGTCAGGCTTCAGTCTGCCATTTCTCCAGCTGCTGTGGCTGAAACAAAAGCTGGATGAAGCAGATCTGTGTTTCATCAGCTTCTTTGGGGTCTATAGGTGACATTAGGGATCTAATAGACCCCTAATGTCTCCGTAAAGGGAACCTTGTTTTCTAAAGAAAAAAAAAAGTCATATGTTAAAACAAAACCCCCCAAAAAGTTTTTTAAAGCGCCCCGCCCCATGTACACGCAAACTCAAACAGCGTCAGGTTTGAAAACAATGACTGCGCCACACACTACATATCACAGTGAACATTGGAGTGAAAGCAATAATTTTAGGGCCATCAATTTAGGTATGCACCAAGACCTATAGCAGTGCCGATACTGGGCATTTTCTTGAGTACTCGTGAAAATGCCCCGATACTTAACGTCGATAGCTGCACTTTACATTTCTAAACGGAAGCGGCTGTCTGAGGTCCCACACTTCCTGGGGATGTAGCAGCCTTCCTGTGAATCGCGCCGACTGTTTACAGCTCTGGTCGGCACGTCTCCCTCGTCCTTCCTGGGGAACCACGCAGCGCGGATTACAGTGGTTCCCCCACCCACAAGCCCCTGGTGAGACCCTTTGTTTTTCAGGCGGAACCAACTGGACCCCTGATGAGACCCTGTGCCTGTCAGTTTTTCAGGCAGACCCGATTGCATGCCCAATGCTAGTCTATGGGCGGCCTTGTGTAAAAGGATGCGTGTCCGTTTAGACCCAGTTACACCCAACTCCGGTCATGTCCGGAAAAACAAACGGAATAGTGTTCTGCTTCTACGGGACCCGATCGTGCCAGATTGGGGGTAATCATATGTAAAAGGGATACATGTCCATTTACATCCCATTCCCCATAAAGTGGCACGGCTTCCAGTCATTTCAGTTTTTTTCTAAATTTTTTCCTCCATCTTGCGCCGGATGTTACAGCAGTGAAATCCGAGCCTTACCGCTTCGATAAGAGGGGGAACCGCACACAGATCGCCTCCTAATCAGCCCGTGTGAAAGGGACCTAAGGCTATCCAAAGCTATAAGCCAGAGGTCTGATGATGTGAAGTGGGCCGTTCTCTAAGGAGGATCATGACTGCTGAGAATCATAGTTTAGGTGCCCATACACTTTACAAACCTCGCAAGACTTTTGTCTTGCGAGGGTTGTAAAGTAATTAAAAAAACGCACGATCTGCCCATCTTGGACAGGCAGATCGTACTTGCGATCATCGCAAGCCCGCTCCCCTGAGGAGCGGGCTTCCGATGACTGCAATGCTGAACGGGCAGTGTGCGCACACCGGCCCGTTCGGCAGTCATCTCTCGATCATGCTAAAAACCAGCCGAAAATCGTACGATTCTCGGCTGGTTTTCCAAAATGCTCGAAATACAAAAGTCGCGCGACCGTACAGTAGAAATGGTCGCACGCCTTCCATACACTCCACGAATAATCGTACTATCGCGGGATTTCCCGCGATTCTCATACGAGAATCGTGCAGTGTATGGGCACCTTTAAACACGGCCTGCTGGTTGGCTCCCAAGAAGCCAGTAAGCCCACTTTTAACACTTTGCTTGTCTCCGCCTTTGTAAGCTATCCCCCAATTAATAATGGATTACACCTTTATACAGGAGGGGTCCATTTTACTGACCACGTCCTTACTGTATGATTCCAGCAGTCAAGGCTCCCTCTCCTGCAAGGGATCTGCCATGAGAAAAATCAAACTACAGTGCTGTTGATTTTTGTTTTTGTCAAGCAGATCAAAGCCTCTCTTGCTTTACCTGTCATCCAGTCAGGCTGCATAATAAGAATCTGGCATTATTTGATCTTTATTTTACTATGTTTGGTGTTTAACACGCTCCCTCCTCATTACTCCAAACAACACACTAATGCTCCAATGTACTGTCTAGATCTAGTGTCTGCAGAATGGGAATTGCACTCTGGTGTAATATGCCCCATGTGGGTTGGGAATTGCACTCTGGTGTAATATGCCCCGTGTGGGTTGGGAATTGAGCTCTGGTGTAATATGCCCCGTGTGGGTTGGGAATTGAGCTCTGGTGTAATATGCCCCGTGTGGGTTGGGAATTGCACTCTGGTGTAATATGCCCAGTGTGGGTTGTGGAGCAATTAATGGGTCGTTAACCCTGACATTTATCATTACTGTGAACAGAATACACAGTGTGATCAATTACCAGTAACACAGGTGACTCTGAAGTGCAAACAGATACTCATTGAAACTCTCGATCGGCTTCTCTTGGAGAACGTAGTCAAAGCGTTGTCCTCCATTTAACATCCCCACGTCAATGTGTAACGGCTCTTCCTTCACAGGAGATTCTTCTGGTTTCTCTTACAGGACAAAAAATAGATGTTTTGTTAAGTTTCTGATACAGCACATTTTTACTCAGAAGTCACCTCTCTATAAAGGTGGGCAAGTTTCCACACACTAGTAAACATGGGAGACTTGGTCTATCGGGGAGGGAGGGGGGGCAGAGCAATGCTCCAAGGGAAGATCCTGTACATAATATACCTAATAGAGGTCACCTGTATAAATAAGCCACATTGGTGAAACATGCGAGAGGAGTTTGCTCTTTGGTCTGGGGGGATTGCTGTGATTTGATTTTGCATCAATAAAACATGGGATTCATTGCTTGTATCTTGCGGAGTGCAGTTATTCTGTGGTTTCTAGTATGGCTACCATGTTTCAGTCATAACAGTCTGAATCATAGATGGGGACAGGCCCTTTAATATTTGATTTAAATGGCATAGGAAAAACACAAATCTCTTTCGAGACCGGGCCTAGGTTATAACATTGAGATATTCCAGGTCACTAGGACTTGTAGGGTAATTAATACATTTGCAAATGAACCATAAAACCAGGTTCCAGCAGGTGGCGCTGCAGATAAAATATGTAACCGCAGCTCCTGAACCGGTAAAAGCCAAAATATATGGCAGGAGTTATCCCTTCATGTTACTATACACAGAAATGCCCCATACATGCACATCGCTTTTTTAATATCCATTATTTTGAAGTATTTTGATACAGTTATTTGCTGGGAAATGTGCTAATGATCTGGGCTAATCCTTCCCTTTTCTATAGGTTTTCCCAACATGTCTATACACCAAATAGAGCAACTGGCTGCCCCTAATGGGGTGCTACAACTAAAAAGGTAAAGTACAAGGTGTATATGGAATGAGGCTTCCTCCTGTAAATACGTTATACACATGAATTACCAGCTTTGTCCTCAAGCAGTGAGGTTTCAGAAACACACAGTGATGCAGCCTCAGCAGTAGGAGGTGGTAAAGAAGGCACAGGGGGGCGGGTGAAGGTTTGCCAGGCTACTCGCAGTGACCCCAGGATGTCTGTGCCCATCCGGGTGAGTCCTTCCCTCAGTTCTGGATGGAAAAAAAAGCCAGTTGAAATGACAAATACGTATGTGAACTTACAATGTATGTTGCATAAGGAAGGAGGAAACTAAAGGGATGAAGGAAAGAAGAACGATAGGAAAGAAAAATTAGAGAGAGGAACAAAGAATAAGGAACGAAGGAAAAAAGATGGAAGAAATAAAAGAGAAGAAGGAACAAAAGAAAAAAAAAGGCGAGGAAAGGATGGGAGAAAAAAAAAAGATGGTAGGAGAAAAAAAAAGGAGGAAGGAGGGAGGAAATAAAAAAGAGAAACTAGGTTCGGAACATAACCCACTGTTGCTCATCCTCCCTCTCCCGCCTTCCTTCTCCCCCTCTCCACTCCCTTTCCCCTCCCTGCCCCACTTCCCCCTCTCCATATATTTTTTTCTTCCTCTTTCTCTCTTTCAGTACTGGTTCCTGCTTTCCCTTTCTTCTCTGAAATCCGATTCCCTCTCCCCTCTCCCTTCCTTTTTGTGGTATTTCCATGTGGTAACGGGTTAACCGACAGTTTGCTGACATGTGGACGGTACCGTCGTTTGGCCCCTCAGGTTTCCCCTGGGCCTGCGCCGATACGCGCCAATATTTCTACCTACCTCAGGAGCACCTTCAATTATACACTGTTTATAAGCTGGTCTACATGCATGCACATGTCCATGGCTACTCTACTTGAGAAAGGACGACAGAACGAGAACGGAAAGATGAAGGTAAAAAAAAAGGGAAGGGAAAGAAAAAAGAAGTAAAAAAAGACAGAAAATATGGATTGAAGAAAAAAAGTGAGGAAAGAAGTAAGAAAGATGAAGGAAGGAAGGGAAGCGAGGGAAGGAAGGAAGGGAAGAAAAAACAAGGAGGAAAAAGAACGGATGAAGGATGAAGGATCCAGTAGGAAGGAAGAAAGATGGAGAAGATAAAGAGGATGGAAGAAATTAAGAAAGAAAAAGAAGAAAGTGAGGAAAGAAAGAAGAAAGATGAAGGTAAAAGAAAAATAAAGGAAGGAAGGAAAGTTACCTAAATGCATCCTTTTGCGGCCCTTATGATGGGGAATCAGCATAGGCTCAAAATCCACATCCCTGAGCACCATTGGCTCTATCCTGTATGCAACTGGATCAAACTATGAACAGTGTAGGAAAAAAAGAACATAAATGAGAGTTTTACTACGGTGGTACAGTAATACCTCGCTTCCCTTCGCAAACAGGAAGTTCTGCAAAAGTTTAGTTCCGTTCGCTAACTCCAAATCAGGTGACAAACACACCCACAGCCATCTTCCCCGCTCTGACGCGTTGTCGTGGCTTCCTCTAGTCGAGATCGCAGACAGACCTGTGCACACTTGCTGCAAAGCTTTTTGTGTGCTTTTTAGCACATACAGTACTGTACAGTATTTGAACCTTATGGGGAAATTTGATTGGGATAGGATGTCAGTACTACTGTCAGCTAAGTGAAAGGGTAATCCTGATTGGATGACATGGGATACTTTCACCTTGCTTTTCTGATTATATCATACATTTGGTGAACAGCTCCTTGGAGGGACACAGACGCTACATTGCTTGTCATATCCTTTTATAGAGACAGTCTTATGAGAAAAATACCCTGACTACAAAACCCATCATGCTTCTGCCTCTGGAAGTCATGCTTGTGGCTGTCAGTCTTGCAAAGCCTCATGGGATTTGTAGTTTCTCCACAGCTGGAGGGCCGACGTTTGACTACCCGTGCCCTAAACCCTTCTACATGAAGTCTTTATTCTAAGAGCCTATTTGCACGCGTTGTAGTTACATGCGGTAAAGCATGGCACGGCAACCAGCATACTGCGGTCTGGTGTGGCGACATTCATACTGACTGGCACATCGGAGCACCAATAGAATAGCAGGAAATGCACCGCCACATGTTATTGAATATGTTGCATTAAAAAAATGAGTCATGTTCGCTTTCGACTGTGTTGTGGTGCCTCGGTGGTCCATTGAAAATAAATGGGCTGCCTTAATGCAATACACATTAATGAATGTTCTTTAGCACAACAACACGCAGCGCTGACATGCATATAGGTCCTAAAGGTTAGCTGTGATTGGTTGATGGCACAGCTGTTATACATACCGGATGGTAGATATTGAAGAACCGTTTACATGTGGGGAATTGGTACTTGGGGTCGATCCTCTTCAATCCCCGAACAGTCAGAAACATCCCAATGGGGGATCCCCAGGCAAAGAAAATTTCTGGATGGAAACTGAGTTGTGGGTAATTAATTTTGACCTGAAAATAAACAAGATCAAATGAAATCGAGATCCAATTAAAGTAACATTTCACTCACCATCTCGTCTAAATATGAACCAAGCCAGGGTAAAAACTTACAACTGGTGGCTAGACAATGTGTCTTCCAGAGCACCTCATTCTATTTAGATTGGTGCAGCAGAACTAGAGCAACCATGATCAACAGCAT
>NW_017308286.1:69390-72097 GCF_000935625.1 Nanorana parkeri | reverse complement strand
CCCCCCCCCCCCCCTTCCACCACTGCTGTCCGACCACACTGCTTGGTAAGAAACGAATACTTAAAGGAGAACTACGAGGGGAGTGATTTTTACTCATCCTCAAAGTTGGAGCCGACCTGTGACAATGAAACTGTCACACGTCAACTCTATAGATCGGGAGGAGAGCGAACACATACCGTCGCTTGCTCACTTTCTGATCATCTCCCTGCAGAGAGCGGTGACGGTCAGTCACCGCTCCCCGCAGCAGAGATTCCCCCCTCCCTGATCCTCCAGCACTGACTGGAGGAACGGACGGGGGAGGAGGCGGGCATAGCTGGCTCTGCCTCTAGATAGGCAGAGCCCCTGTCACTCATCCAGCTGGGTGGATCTCGACAGTATTGTTGGAATCCATCCCGGCTGCGACGCTCTCAGTATATAGCGAGCAATAGCTTGCTATATAGTGAGCTTTGGGTCATGGGAGAAGGTTAGTATATGTCCTCCTGTGACCTTGAAGAGAACTATGGGATAAAAAGGTTACCCCATAGTTCTCTTTTAATGAGTCCTGATTGACTGTGCTGGTCTTGGACACCAGACACGTGCCGGAGACCAGCGCCATCACAATACAAGAGGAGCGTCAGAGTCTGATAAGCAAGCAAAACAAATGACAAACGCACTCAACAACTTGGTCACCAGTTATACAGTAAGGTGCACACGAAATGGGCTTTGAACAGTGGTACAGTAGAAAGGCATCATGGCACACTCACAAACCAGCATGTAAAACAACTTGTCTCACCACTAAGGACAATGACAGAGGTTTGGATACACGTCTTCTGCAGAGGATGTGAAAGCCGCACTGCCGCGCCAAGGCACCTCTTATAGTGCGGTCCTAACTCTAAACTATGAGAGTCTCCATCTTGGAGCACATGGGGGCAGAAGATTTCAAATTGGGTGCAGGCCTGTCAGGAGGAAGCCCAGTCTCCTTAAAAAGGCACAGAAACACACAAGGGATCCCGCACATCCCAATGGCAGCTGAGAACCCCCATGCGTCACTGCACCAAATCAGTCAAGCAAAACAAATGACAAACGCATGACATGGCGCTGCTACCAAATATTCCCATAGTGACACCTACAGGCAAAAGCCGATATAGCATTCAGACTCCACTTCGCTGGTGCATAAAGAAAGACGGTACGAGTTCCATTGCTGTCCTGCTTTACAAAATGCTAGTTGACGTTCTCTGGCTGAATGTCTCTGACGCTGACCTGAAGCAAACATTCAGATCCAGGAAGTCAGGATTCCTAATCTGCATATTTGTTCTGGGCCAGTCATTCCAAAAGTGCTGAAGCTGCTGAATCAGCATGACAGCCAGGGAATTGGCTTTTTTAGGAGAGGTCAGCAGTGGCAGCCTCCATACGTCTTCACTACACGATTTTTATTAATATCTATTAGGGATGCACCGATACCACTTTTTTAAGACAGAGTACGAGTACCGATACTTTTGATCAAGTACTCGCCGATACCAATTACCGATACTTTTTCTTAAAGGGACAGGTCACATTTTTTCTAAAGCAATACAAACTAATGATTTTTGGTCAGTTTCTTAATATTATGATTCATGAGATGATGAGGGAGCATGACGCCGGCTTCCGGCCAATCAGAATGCCGGGCGCTGCGTCATTACACCAGGCTTCCTGATTTGCCGGGAAGTCGGCTCCATGCTCTCTCATCACAAGTGATGAGAGAGCATGGAGCAGTTTCCCAGCCAATAAGGAAATCGGGCAACGTGTAATGACGCGCTGCCCGGCTTCCTGATACAGGAAGTACTCGTGCTAGGTATCGGAGCATTTGGGCGAGTACGAGTACTCACCCAAATACTCGGTATCGGCACCGATACTAGTATCAGTGCATCCCTAATATGTATGGAATAAAGGGCGAATATTAGGGATGCCCCAATACCGCTTTTTCGATATCGAGTGCCGATATTTTTTTTTTGGTACTCGCCGATATGGAGTACATTGTGCCCAGATTATCAGGAAGTCGGGCACGGGATCATGATCTGTCGCCCGGCTTCCTGATTGTCTCAGAAGCCTGTGTTCTAGTGGAAGAGCCCTGGCTTCAGAGGCCGCCTCACTTCCTGACCAATCAGGAAGCTGAGCAGCGAGTCATGAGGTGCTGTGTGATTGGTCAGGAAGCCAGGCTGCTTAGCAACACGTGAAGCCGGCTTCCTAGCCAATCAGGAAGGCGGGGAGCACATCATGACCCGCCTGCCGGCTTCCCGATTGGCTAGGAAGCCAGCTTCACATGTTGCTAAGCAGCCTGTCTTCCTGACAAGGAGGCGGTTCAGTACATGCCACCGGGCTTCCTGATTGGTTAGGAAGCCAAGCTGCTTAGCAACACATGAAGCCGGCTTCCTAGCCAATAAGGAAGCCGGGAGGCGGGTCAGGACACACCGCTGGCTTCCTGATTGGAAGGGAAGCCGGCTCCATGCTTCCTCTGTGCTGCCGGTCAGAGGGAGATCTCTCTGCAGAGACTGCAAACATACTAGAGGAAATGATGATCAGAGACTGCAGACATACTAGAGGAAATGATGATCAGAGACTGCAGACATACTAGAGGAAATGATGATCAAAGACTGCAGACATACTAGAGGAAATGATGATCAGAGACTGCAGACATACTAGAGGAGATGATGATCAGAGACTGCAGACATACTAGAGGAAATGATGATCA
>NW_017308286.1:64026-69343 GCF_000935625.1 Nanorana parkeri | reverse complement strand
CATACTAGAGGAAATGATGATCAAAGACTGCAGACATACTAGAGGAAATGATGATCAGAGACTGCAGACATACTAGAGGAAATGATGATCAGAGACTGCAGACATACTAGAGGAAATGATGATCAGAGACTGCAGACATACTAGAGGAAATGATGATCAAAGACTGCAGACATACTAGAGGAAATGATGATCAGAGACTGCAGGCATACTAGAGGAAATGATGATCAGAGACTGCAGACATACTAGAGGAAATGATGATCAGAGACTGCAGACATACTAGAGGAAATGATGATCAGAGACTGGTGACATGAGACAAGTCTGGTTGGAGACTGGACACGTGCTGCAGATGACTGCAAAGACGGGGTACACGTTACATGAGGCCAGTATAGATCACTGCTAATAACCCTTTACAGATCAATGCTCCCACTGCAGACTGCAGGGGCCAGGGGGGCCACACACGAACATACCGAATTACCACATTTGGTCCCCGGCTGCAGGTTGGGCACCAGAGAGTGTCTCTACAGTACACACCAAGGATGACACACAGTCATAACTATACCGATATGGCAGCTGCTCTCTATATCACAGAGCTATTCCTGTATATTTAGAATACAAAAAAATGGGCATCCTCCATGCATCTCTCACCTGTCCAATCCCAACGTCGAAGTATTCATAATTCACCATATTGAAGGTGCTTCCCGAGGTGAGCGGAGGCTGGTTGATCTCAGAAGGGTGTGTGGTGTCCTGCGTTGGGCAATCACAGTCCTGGAAATGTAAATGAGATATAAAGCATATTAATGACATGCCAACATGTGCCAGACGTATCTGTACTTCCCGATTTACTCACCGCAGAACCTTTTACTGCATGCTGACAATATGTAAATGCTTTATTGTGCAGTCTGGACACAGGTTCACTTTAAATAAGGCCACTCAGGTTATTTGCAGTTCATAAAGTTTTCTGCACAGATAGGGATTGAATAAGCAATAGTCCCTATCAAGCTAGAAATAGGGGTTCCCTATTATAGGGGTTCCCTTGACAGTGGTAACTAGTGATAAGTAGCACTTACAAGCATTGCACAGTAAGAACTTATTAGTGTGCACATACTGGAAAAATCTGTGTGCATCCAAAATTGTTCCCTATGAAGAAATCACAGAACCTTTCAGAACATTTGTACAATCTCCCATCAGCCAAGATTAGGAGAAGATTGTGGTGGGTCCTTGATGAGTCAGGAGGAGAGGAGACAGAATGAGGGGGGGTTATCAAAACTGGAGCAGACAGAATCTGGAGCAGTTGCCCGGGGGAACCAATCAGCATCTCTCTTTCGTTTACTCAGGTAAGAGTTGAAAATGAGACAGAGAAGCTGATTGGTTGCAGTGCAGATCTGATTCAGTTTTGATAAATCCCCCCCTATGTATTGTTAAAGATAGAGAGTCTCGGTTACCTTCAGCTGTTCCCTGTGTTGGACGTGGTGAAGGATTTTCTTCCTTGGTCCTAGTGGGATACCCAGATCTTTCAGGTCTTGCTCTGTGCACATGGACTAGAAATGAATGCGATACAAATCAAAACACAATGCAAAGTAGCAATTACATGTACACAAAGCACTATTTAATACAGGTGTCCCACGACAGGCTGGTGGGGAGAATGAGCACCGTCATTGCTGCAGCCATAACCCATTACATTAGGACAGTTATATGCTGTAAACAAGCAGCAGCAGCCGTGAGCTTGTACTGGACATTCACAGCTGCCATTGTTATCTCTCGTCTGGACTATTGTAACTCCCTCCTCATTGGCCGACCTCTACACAGGATATCCCCCCTTCAGTCTATCATGAATGCAGCTGCCAGACTCATCCACTTGACCAACCGCTCAGAGTATGCATCCCCCCTCTGCCAATCCCTGCACTGGCTTCCACTCGCCCAAAGGATAAAATTCAAAATATTAACAGTCACTTATAAAGCCATCCACAACTCCGCCCCCGGCTATATCTCAGACCTGGTCTCAAAATATCACCCTAACCGTCCCCTCCGCTCTTCCCTTGACATCCTGCTTTCCAGCTCCCTTGTACACTCCTCCCATACTCGCCTCCAGGACTTCTCTAGAGTCGCTCCCATCCTCTGGAATTCTTTACCCCAACCTGTCCGTCTGACCTAGCTACTGAACCATCACGTTCTCAAAAAATTCCTCCCCTCACAGCTACCTCTTCATGTATCATTTCCCCCTCCTCTTTCAGATTGTAAGCCCTCAGGGGCAGGGCCCTCCTTACCATCCTGTCTTGTATTGTGATTGTAATGTCTTCCTTACATTGTAAAGAGCTGCGCAAACTGTTGGCGCTATATAAATCCTATGTAATAATAATAATAATATATGGAAGGAGTGATCTTGATGGCAGAAGTGATCTGGGTAAAGCTGCCCCACCACCTCTACTGGCTAGCAGTTGTGCTGACATCCCTCCGCCTTATCTAAAAGGTAATCGGTCACGGAAATGTAATCTGTTCCCGGACCCGGGCAGATTGGGCATCTTCCATTTTATGTCCACCAATGCAGCTCATTCCCCTGGGCCAGAAATGATTCATGGATTTACCAGAGCTTCTGTATCCATCATTTCTTTCTCAAACATAGTGCTGAGTTCAGTCAGTTCCAGCTCCTGCAGCACTTCCCTCAGCGTCTGACTCCTCATCCGTGTCCCTGCTCCGAGTTCCGATGCCTGCAAACAGCAAAAACTGTCAGAACAGAGGGGCCAACTATTCACTCCTGTACACAGCGGGACCCGTGGGGGCCCCTACACGCTACACAGACACTTTCTTATGTGTTGTTAGATACACAGCAACCCACAACAGCAATGCAACACTGCAAGTTTCCATGCGCCATCAAAGTGCATTAACTTCAAAGGTAAAGGCACACCATTGTACAACTGGACAGAAGGCCATAGAACACTACACTGAGTGGCCAGATTATTATGACCACCTGACTTTTGTAGGCAAATTAGCTATAATTTGGCGCTGAAGTTGCTATAGGGCCAGACCATTATAAATAGGGAAGCAGGTTGGTTACCACGACAGTAGAAGTGATTTCTGAAGATACGGGGAAACAACGCGATGTAACAGCCTTTGAACGTGGGATGATTGTTGGCGCTCGGAGCCATGGAGCGAGGATCAGCAAAATAGCAGAATTTGTTAAATGTTCAAGAGCAGCTGTTGTTAAAGTGTTTAAAGACCGGACTGTCAGCCGAAAATCTGGGTCTGAACGTGCGAATTGTGGCCGTCAGCGACTAGTCAATGTTAGGGCAGAACGGAGAGTGGCAAGACTGGTACAAGACAACAGAAGGGCAACAGTGCCGTGTCAGATTCCTCGCATCACCTTTCACCATCTCGTGGAGTCACGAGGCGGCCCAACGAAGTCGTCTCGTGGACTCATCTCGTGACCCAACGAAGTACTGATGGGGTGTTCATAATAATCTGGCCACTCAGTGTATATAAGATCATGTAAAATAACAGATAGCTGTATCATCGCAAGACCTTAGTCTTGGACAGGCAGATCGTACTTGCGATCATCGCAAGCCCGCCCCCCCGAGGGGCGGGCTTCCGATGACCGCAATGCTGAACGGGCAGTGTGCGCACATCGGCCGGTCCGGCATTTGTCTCCCGAGCATCATTCAAACCAGCCGAAAATGGTAAGATTTTCGGCTGGTTTTCTAGCATGCTCCTTAGACAAAAGACGTGCGACCGTACAGTAGAATCGGTCGCACGTCTTCATTCACACTGCACGATCCTCGTACGATCGCGGGATTTCCAGCGATTCTCGTACGAGAATCGTGCAGTGTATGGGCACCTTTCGAAATCTCCAAGGTTTAATAACAGGTGTATAGATACAACCTCTGTAAACTTAACAGGGCCATCTAATGTGTTATGATCGTTCTGGGCACTAAGATCTCAGTGCTGCTCATTCTCTGTGTTCTCTGCGCCAAGAACATGTGTAAGATGCAGAATTTACACAAGTGTTAGTAACACTCGTTACCGACATTTACCTAAATATGCCTCCACCTGAATAGCCCACCCCTCAGGGGGGCGCGACTTGCGATCATCGCAAGTACGATCTGCCTGTCCAAGATGGGCAGATCGTAAATTTTTTTAATTACCTTACAACCAACGCAAGACAGAAGTCTTGCGATGGTTGTAAGGTGTGTGCCCAGCATAAGGTGTATGGGCACCTTTAACCTCTACCCTAACTCTTACCAAATTCACCTGCAACCCCTAAAAACTCAGCCCAATCCCTAAAATCTGCTCTTTAAGGTGCCCATACACCTTACGATTATCGGCTGATTTTCGTATGCGATCGCGTTTTCGTCCGAGATTCGTAAGGTTGATGGGCGGTGTACAACCGCAAATACTGTACAATCGTACGACTTTTGACTTTCCAGCAGGTTAGAAAACCTCGGTCCACGTACGATTTTCACAAGGTTGGTGGCGTTTACGTACGTCAAAATTCGTACGATTAACACTACTCATGCGCAAACGAAAATACGTGCGGTCGATTAATGCAATCCGTCCAGGTGTTGTTTTTAACTACCGCTAATTGAACCTTGCGATGATCGGGGCAGGATGGGGCCCGCCGAAAATCGTACGACGGTTCGATCATCGGACGAAAAGTTTGGACCGATGATTGCAAGGTGTATGGGCAACTTAACACTTGAACATGTGCTTTGTCCATGCAAGACAAAGCTACAGGTTCACTGTAATGGCAGCCCTACGAGCAGAACATACTCCCCTTCCCTTTGATCCCATACGACCAATGAGCAAAGGAAACACCCAATACTACCGGGTGTGGGGCGCATGTGCCTCAATTTCCTGCCCCCCACTGATATTACTGCTGCTTGGCAGATGCCTTCTCCTTGTTAGATGGGATAGGGAGGGGATCTTCAGCACTAGGTAAGCTCTATGTCCCAGCCTGGAACTTATTCAGGGCTAATTCTCTTCATTCTCAGATGCTGGATGGAGCAAGTGAAGGGGAGAATGTTCAGCCGGTGCAGCAGTGTTACAGAGAACATGTTGCATTGGCAAATCACAAGATTACGGTGCAGTTTTGGGCACCGGTCCACAGAAAGGATGTCCTTGAGCTGGAGAAAGTCCAGCGGAGGGCGACCAAACTCATCAAGGGGATGGAGGACCAGAGCTATGAGACACGGCTACTAAATTTAAATATGTTTACGTTGGAAGTGAGGAGATTAAGGGGGGACATGATTTTCATGTACAAAATGTTCAATAGTCTTTGCAACATTAGCAACA
Source organism: Nanorana parkeri (assembly GCF_000935625.1). Classification (NCBI taxonomy): domain Eukaryota; kingdom Metazoa; phylum Chordata; class Amphibia; order Anura; family Dicroglossidae; genus Nanorana; species Nanorana parkeri. The sequence continues at coordinate 64,060 of NW_017308286.1, read as the reverse complement.
AACTCTTTAAAGGAGAACTATGAGAGGGGGGGGG
>NW_017308286.1:55962-63495 GCF_000935625.1 Nanorana parkeri | reverse complement strand
CACTCACCTCATAGTTCTAGCCGACCTGTGACAATGAGACTGTCACAGGTCGGCTCAGTAGAACACATAGCGGCGTTCGCTCACCTCTCGATCCTGTCACGGCTCTCTCCTGTGACTAAGGAGGGGCTGGATTCCCCTCTCCGATCCACCAGCGCTGACTGGCGGAACGGACGGGGGAGGATGCGGGTAAAGCTGGCTCTGCCTCTAGATAGGCAGAGCCAGCTGTCACTCACGCAGCTGGGCGGATCCAGACATCGATGTCGGGATCCGCTCCGGCGTCTCAGTATACCGCAGTATACTGAGCCTAGGGTGACGGGAGGATGCTAGTTTGTGTCCTCCCGTTACCCTAAGGAGAACTATGGGGAAAAGCCCTGACCCCATAGTTCTCCTTTACGATTAATTCTGTAACAAAGACTAGAGGCCACCACCTAAAACTGGTAGAAAAAAAAATTCAAACACAAGGGGCGAAGGGGGTTCTTCCCAGTTCGCGCGGTTAGGGTCTGGAACTCGCTGCCTCAAGCAGTCATTTCCGCAAATAGTGTGGAATCATTCAAGAAGCTCTTGGACGATTTCCTGAGAGACCGTAATGTACAAGGGTACAGGTACTCTTAAGAATGAGAACACTCAGGGACCTATACACACACACACACAATAGGTTGGACTTATGTCTTTATTAAACCTCAAATAATATGTACCTATGTACTTTAACATCTTTCCTTAAAACCTCACCCTAAATACAAAACCACAAAATCCCTGAACCTAACCTATTCTAACCAATGAACTCAGCCACTGTTCTATATACTCACCAAGTCCTGCTCCAAGAGTAACTAAGCTGAGGTCTTAAACAGCTAGAAGCCAGTTGAAGAACATACAGGGTGTGGCTGGACAAATTACACTACTCTCCCCATTATCCGGCATTCAAGCAACCGACACTCTCAAGCAACTGGCAAAAAAAAATAAAAAAATCAAGAATATAATATGTCTTCTATTTTTTTATTTTTTTTGCTGTAACTAATAATAATAGGTAGACTAAAAAACTTTCTTAGCTAAAAGACGTCCTTATCACCGAAAATTTATTTAGTTGTTAATTACATTTTGCTGCCAACCAGCGGCAAGATTCCGCGTTTGGCAGCAGACTGTAATCAATGGGTTTCAATAGCCATCCTGCTATTGGCTATTTCAAATTGCAATAGCCAATAGCAGTCTGGCTATTGCTCCCGGCTGCTGACATTCACCTGTCGGCTGCGGAAGCTAGCTGGCAGGGGAAAGGGGAGGGGGTGGGAAAGGGGAGGGGCCGTGGGGGTTGATGCTTGAGAGTTACAATTAAATCTCAAGCAACCAGAAACTACAGTTATCCGGCACCTACCGATCCCCGTGGGTGGCAGATAGCTGGGAGTTTGCGCTATATAGAATGATAATGAGATCCTATAGGTTGGACTTGATGGACTAATGTCTTTATTCAACCTCAAATACTATGTAACTATGACTCCACTGACCTACAAGGTGGCGGGATACAAAATAATCAGATAAAAACACAGAAAACAAAATCAAAAGAAAAGAAATATACCTTTAATCGTTGGAGATTTCCCAGCGAGGGATCAGTCTGGTTAGTTAGCAGGTCAAATAGTATCAGCGATCCTGTGTAAAGAGAACACAAAGCAAGAGCTTCAATAAAAGCATTTAGCAGGATGCACACCGATAAAAGCAAAAGAAAAAAAGAAAAACATTTGGACAGTTTTTGAGAATGACAGCTAACTGCAGAATGAACATTACGGTGGACCAGAACGCTTCCTACTCACTTTACATTGCATGCCCCCCCCTATCATTTTGGATGTTTGTCCCCAAACAAATTACATTTGGACTGCCAATGACAGATGCAGCCGCTGTGAAATTCTTTGCTGCGTCTGTCGTTCATGCAGCAGCCCACTGGCTGATGCACGGCAATAGCGCGCATAAATGTAGAGCGCTGTCACACGTACAGCTGATCACATGTGCAGCACTAATCCATGGTGTTGCACATGTGATCCAAACGTGATTTTCAATCCAAATAGAGTAAGACTGCATTCACACATAGCGTTTGCGGAAAACCATGCGGGACGAAAACGCTAATGTTTTTTAGTCCGTGTGGATGCTGCTCGTTTGCGGCTATTAAAGCTGGAAACGCGCAGCCGAATACGCGCGGTGAGCCGCTCAGGTGTGAATGGAGCCTAAGATGTCACCTTCTTTGACTTTAAAGTAGGGATGCACCGATACTAGTATGGGTGCAGAGTATTTGGGCGAGTACTCAAATGCTCCGATGCCTAGCCCGATACTTCTGGTATCAGGAAGCCGGGCGGCGCGTCACTTGTGACGAGAGAGCATGGAGCCGGCTTCCCAGCCAATCAGGAAGCCGGGCAGCGTGTAATGACTTGCTGCCCGGCTTCCTGATTGGTCGGGAAGCTGGCCAATCAGGAGGCCGGGCACCATGTAATGACGAAGCGTCTGGCTTTCCGATTGGCCGGGAAGCCGGCTTCATGCTCACTCGTCACCTCATGACGAGGGAGCATGGAGTCGACTTCCCCGCCAATCAGGAAGCCGGGCGCCGCGTCATTACACGGCGCCCAGCTTCGCGATTGGCCAGAAAGCCGGCTCCATGCTTTCTCATCACCTAGTGATGAGAAGCATGGGGACAGCTTCCCTGCTAAATCGGGAAGCCGGGTGGCGAGTCTTTACACGCCGCCTGGCTTCCTGAATGGGACTTCAGGTACTCGGTATTGGAGAGTACTGAAAAAAAAAATATTGGTACTCGTACTCGATACGGAAATACCGGTATAGGTCCATCCCTACTGTAAAGGATAGGAGATGGGAGCTCTGCTTTAAGCATACAGTATATTGTTACCTACCAAGACTGTGTCCAGTCACTGAGACCCGTCCCTTGAACGCCGGATTCCGTTCCAGGAAAAGTCGGTAGATGCGATTCATCTCCCCACACACTGTATTGACGATGGTTTGACAATACGTTGGACTGTTATAGAAGAACAAGTCCAATAGCGTCTCATTCGTGAACTGGCGGAGTCGATTGATACTGGGAAGTGTAATCCTTTGAATGTCACTGCAGTTAACAGCTCGAGAACCGGAGTTTGCCCAGTCCTGCTTTATGCGGTTGCTGCACATTCACAAAATGAAAGAAACTCTTGTAAAATAGTTTTAAAATCAGTAGGTGTCAAGACCACTATATTGGGAACCAATTACAAGGTAGGACCTTGTATCGAGAGGTGAGCGAACGCCGATATGTGTTCGCTCACCTCCTGATCTACTGAGCCGACCTGTGACAGTCTCATTGTCACAGGTCGGTTAGAACTATGAGGCTGAGTGAAAAGCAAACCAAAAACTAAACCAAAGACCAAAAGATGTACATCCCCTTATGCACAGCTCCCTCGCTTGCATGGACATCTTCACCTTGTGAGTGAGTGATTGGCAAGGCTGGGATAATGTAACTGCTGTCCATATGCACAGTAATTTCATCCCGCCACCAAGGCATGTCTAGAATGCACACTGAGCCACCCATGCCAAACTCCAAGTATATTCGGAAGAAGAGGGGCTGGCAAACAGAAGAGAAGAGGACCATCAAACAGACATACACAGCCTGTTCAGCAATACAAACCTTCCCGCCAGCGATTTCTCACATTAGGATTATAATTCTGCTTTAGAACAGCTTCGCAGCAGCATGGATTCAGCAAGATGCTGGAAACGTTCCATAGAAATGATGGCCCATTAACAATATGAACAACTGAATTGCCACCATCAGGCACTAAGCAGGGCAGAGCTATGGAGTCATGCTGCATACACCAGACTCTGAGCCTGCCATCCAGGAATGAAGGTTTGTCAGACCAGGCCATGTTTTTCCTGGTGATTCTGTGTCCATTGCCGCCTCATTCCCCTACCCTTAGCTCAGTGGTTCTCAACCTTTCCAGGCCCGGGACCCCTTGGTAACATTTGCCAAGTTGTGGTGACCCCCAACTGCAAAATTTAGGGATGCACCAATACTAGTATCTGTGTGGGCTCTCAGGAGGCTATGCGGGCTCTCAGGTGGCTAGTGGAACTCTCTGTTGGCGTCCAGTGCGGTCTCTGTGGTGCCCGGTTGCGAGCTCTGTGGTGATCAAGCACTCACCTCCCCTCACTCCTGCCTGCTCCCCTCTCTCTGATCCTCTCCGGCCGCTGCTGCTGCAGCGCCATCTAGGAGAACTGACACTGTTGCGCTAGGAGGATGCTGGAGGAGCCTCTTACCTAGAGCAGCACAAGGCACGTGGGGACCCCCTCAACTGTGGGTCGCGACCCACAGGTTGAGAACCACTGCCTTAGCTGCTAGTAGTGGATGCCGGTGCGGTTCTTCTTTATCCTCTTCAAGGTTTCATTTGCTATTCGTTTACAAAAGTCATTTTATAACGGGTTTGAAAAGAATCGTTAGTGGATCTCCCGTCAGCCTGAGCGTTCTCCTCTGACCTCTCTCATAAGCCAGGGGTTATCACCCACACAGCCGACACTCTCTGGAGGTTTTCTTTCTTTATCTCGTCTTTCCCTGGTACCTCCAGAAACCGCAATCTGTGAAGATCCCAGGAGGTCAGCAGTTCTTGAGATGCCTCAGCCACCACATGTGGCACCAGCAATAGTTTCCATGGTTCAAGTCTCTTAGATCAGCGGTTCTCAACCTGTGTAACCTCAGGACCCACATTTGTTCTTGGTCATTAAGTCGCTACCCAAGACGCTCTGCAATGGTATGCACGGCATTGCATTAAGGAACGTTCGGGTGCAGGCGATCGGACTGTGGGCGGAGGTGCGTTTGGGGTGTCTTTCAAATTAATGTCAACGCAACACACCTTCCACACCAGAATGCGCAGTAGGTGCGACTGGGTGGTACAGTGCATTACCGCATGGGACTTTGGGATTAACGCACTGTACAAGTGTGAATGGGCCCTCAAAAACACTGACTGACACACACAATCACTCCAAAAAAATGATAAGTCTTTTTTTAAGATCCACCCAGTCTCCCTACCTTATGAGAACTGGAGTGAATCCTCAGCCCGGGGTCCAGTGTGGGCTGCTGTGCTGGGACAGAGCTCCATCCATAGCCGTAGAAGTGCCAGGAGCCAGAATTATTATTATTATAGAGGATTTATATAGCGCCTACAGTTTGCGCAGCGCTTTACAATATAAGGAAGACATTACAATCACAATACAATTCAAGACAAGATGGTAAGGAGGGCCCTGCCCCTGAGGGCTTACCATCTAAAGGGAGGGGGAAATGATACATGTGGTAGCTGTGGGAATGAATTATGTCAGAATGTGAAGGTTCAGTGGTTAGGTCGAGGTGGGATAGGCTTCCCTGAAGAGATGAGTCTTTAGGGAACGCCTAAAGGCAGTCAAGGTGGGAGATAGACGGACAGGTTGGGGTAAAGAGTTCCAGAGGATGGGAGAGACTCTAGAGAAGTCCTGGAGGAGAGTATGGGAGGAGTGGACAAGGGAGCTGGAAAGCAGGATGTCAATGGATGAGCGGAGGGGACGGTTAGGGTGATACTTTGAGACAAGGTCTGAGATATAGCCGGGGGCGGAGTTGTGGATGGCTTTATATGCGACTGTTAATATTTAGAATTTTATCCTCTGGGCGAGTGACGCGAGTCCAGTCTAGGCACCTCTACAGGGCACATGTGGAAGCTCTAAGCAATGCACATATGGATGGAGCTCCCTTTTTATCATACTTCCAGCCCACCTCAAGCTGACACGTAGGGCCGGGCAGCATTATTTGAATGGCTGCTCACACAAAAACGGACAGTGCTGCGCTATGGGGAGGCTGAGGAGTCTCTCACCTAGAAAAGTGGAAGGCATGTGGCGACCCACTGAGCATGGGGTCATGGCCCACCAGTTGAGAACCAAGATCTTAGATTATACGTCTTCCCTGTTCTGACATTGCTGACCAACAACCGAACATCTTTCACATACGTGCACATTCTGTGCGTTGCATTGCAGCAGGTTTATCCAACAGAGTGGCCACTGGGAAAAATAAAATGGCAACCCCGATTCACCACCCTGCTGACTACTGTGCATACGAACAATTTATTGTACTTAAATCCGTTCTTCCCATCAGTCTTGTACACTTGTACAGCCTCCTCTGTACTGGAATGGTGTACTGCAAACTGCGAGCTTCTCACAATGTGCATTAGAAGCTGCAGGAAGTCAGATAGAGCTCCGCCTCATTTCCTGGCTGGAGAAACGTTCAGCAACATCTGCCCCTTTCCTCCTCAGCCTAAAGCCTGTGACGCACTGCATATGAAGCCGTGCAGAGCGAAGCAAAGCCGTCAGGCACAGAGCTTCACATGCAGTGTGTGAGCCGAGTGCAGCCAGATGAATGACTGCATCTTCAGCCAATCAGCTTGTGCGTAACAACCGGATGGAGTTGGCATCGTGATTCGCGGTTCCGGAGTGAAAATGGCATGACACACTACACACGAAGGCAGCGCGCCACCGCGCTGCTTCGCATGCAGTGTGTCACAGCCTTAACTGTTCCTGACTTGCCCATTTCATTCAGTGGACTTCAGTTCTTTAATTTTCGTTACCTAGGGCAGTCTGCATGTAAATGACGCCTGTTTAGGAACAACCACTCTTCCAGACTGACACCCGCCCATTAAGGCCCCATTCACACGTATCGACATACCTTTTGCAGCGGCCGGGATAGCACGACTTTCGGGGCGACGTTCCAGCGACGGTAGCACAACCTTCTCCGTCGGGCTCCATTAGAAAAAAGTAAAATCCGCCAAAAAAAGGGTCCTGTAGAAGCGACTTGCGACCGCGACGAGCGACATGGAGCTAAGACAGCTCCATTGAATATCAATTACTTCTCGCGATATCGCGGCGGAAATCGCTACGTGTGAATGGGGCCCAAGGCATTTTTATATTTGTAGAACTCCCCACAAGAGCCAGCACACTGCCTGCATTAGGGTTGAGGGCTTTTGAGCGGAGTACTGAAGCAAGCTGCTTCCATGTACAGCAGCATGATGGCCTCTCCCACCAGCCACACTGCCTGCACTGGCTAGAGACCTGGGTCTAAAATAAGGTATGTATGGGGGGTGCGGAACTGCGGGAGGCAAAATATAAAACAGATTAAACTTCAGATTTAAAGCCAACAGCAATTCCCCTGCAGCCCCAGCCATACCTGTCTACACCAGTGGCATCAGCATGGAGAGCACTGTGCCAGTTCACAGGGAGGAATTCCACTCGGCCAATCTGCTCTTGATCCTGGGCCTTCTTAAAGTGAGCGTGCAGCAAATTGAGAGAAACAAGCCGGAAGTCATTCACTGCAAGAGAAAGACAGACAAATCACGGTCACATAATGATAAAACACGTCGTGTGATGGCTTTTCAGGTATCAAAAACGAAAACACAGCTGATGATCAATAAAGGAATATATGAAAAATACTTCTTTATTTGTACACAATTAAAAAAATTAATTAAAACACATAAACCAATGATCCTTCCTTCAACTATAGCATACACTCCGGGG
>NW_017308286.1:53598-55808 GCF_000935625.1 Nanorana parkeri | reverse complement strand
GGGGGGGGTATGGGATCTCGGTTATGGGTCTGTACTTCTAAGGGGTTTTTCAATTTGTTTTTCTCTGTTATTTACTATACTCAGAGCCGTGCCCTCATGGCGGTGAGCGCTTACGACTATGTTCTGGATCATAAAACTTTAATAAAAAGACTTTATAGCATACACTCATGACCTCCCTTATGTAGATACCAGCAATGTTGATTACTTATCCGATGACCATAACGAGTCCAAATGCGATATTATGGTGATGTCATGGTATCAAGGGGTGCCAATACTCAACGCGTTTTGCAGCCAATGTAGGGGCTTCTGCAGGAGGAAGGGAGAGGATGCTCTGCTACGTTGGTGTGACCACTTGCAGGAAGAAAAAGCCTTTGTAAAAGCCAGAGGGATAATACCCCGCCAATATCAGCTGTTGTCACCAGCTAGGCGGCCATTTGGAGGGGAGAGCTAAAGTACAAAGGGTTTTTTTTTTTGCCTTTGGGTACTGCTGTAGTCTCCACAGAAGCTAGTTGGCAGTATCTAAATACATAGAAATCACGGTCACATACTTCAACACTGACGATCAGATGCACTGCCAAACAGGAAGCTCTTAGCAGCAAATAACAGGAAAGTAAAGTATGACCCGAAACAATCAGATTGTGCTCATGTTTATAGAGCAGGTTGGAGCAAGAAGCAAATTGATTGGTTGCCAAGAGTAAAATTAACTTCCATTACAAAAAAAAAAAAAGCTCAGTGTCACTACAAAAAAATGAAGGCTGCCATGCTGGCCTTACTTCTGAAAATGCTAGTTACCTTATCTGTCATGCTTATTCATTGACTTTACTACCATCTGAGTGACTGACCTATGCAAACGGACTGTGCACTGACTTCAGAGGTTGTATACTTGTTCCAGGTCAGGGACTCAGAATATACTAAAGCTAGAGACAACCAGGCGACTAGCATTTAGGATGGTGGTCAGCAATGGCAGCCCGCATAGCTTTCGCAGAACAGGTGTTCCTTTAGCTGATGTGATCAGTAAAGCTTTGACTTACCACACTGTACAATGCTTCGAAACTGCAGATCACAAGCCGGTCCTATACCATGGACCATAAACACCAGATGATCGCTCTGGGCTGGCTCACCTAGAAAAACAAATGTAGATGAAGAATAGGTTATGCTCAGGATACAATGCTAGTGAAAAGGAAATCATGTAGGGAAACAAAACCAGGTACATTGGGAGGCAGAGACAGGAACAACTAGTATTAGTTCACTGTATACAGTGGTACCTCGGTTGATGAACTTAATTCGTTCCACAATTCTGGTCGCAAAGCGAATTGGTCGCGCACTGAATCAAACTGTGATCAGAACGCGATCTGGACTAGAGGAAACCACGACCACGTGTCAGAGCAGGGGAAGATAGCTGCGGTTGTGTTCGTCACCCGATGCAGAGTTTGCGAACGGAAGCAAAATTTTGCTGAACTTCCTGTTCGCGAACCGAATTGTTTGCGAACAGAAGCATTCGTGAACCGATGTACCACTGTACTGTACTTGTGAATGTCTCCCGCTAGTGGTAAGAAGTAGAACTGCACCAGTTTAATACATCTTAGGTGAGTGAAAAGCACTCACCTCTTAGTTCTCCTTTAAGCAAAGTATACGTTTGCAAATCGGTAGAGTTTGCAAACCCGCTCAAAACTCCGACCACCACCCCCTCTTCCTGAGCCAGATAGCATCAGCAGCTGCAGCGAGGGCATTTCCTCCCCTTTGTGACATATAGCTGTGGGGCCGGGAATGCTCCTGCCCACAACTGTTTGACCACCACCCTTTCCTCTTCATCCAGTTTTGAGCAGGCTTGGGTAAAGTCAGGCAATCTGGGTTCGCACCAAGCCCAGCCTCATGACTACGGAGAAGTAAAGCACAGTTGTATTTTTATTTAAGAGGCACCTGATGTATTTGTATTGAAGGGGCACCTGTACCAGCCTGTATAATGTCCAATATATACAAGAAACATTTCTGGATAAGGGTTCATTCAGACCTCTGTACAGCGTGCACACCCGGTAAAATGACCCAATCTCGGAATGAGCCCTTAATTACTAGGGATACTCCGATACCGATTTTTCAGTATCAAGTACCGATATTGGTGCTTCCCCTAACATAGAGCCGGGCAATCAGGAAGCCGTGCGGTGGGTAATGACATGCTGTCCGGCTTCCTGATTGCCCGGGAAGTCGGCTCC
>NW_017308286.1:20645-53503 GCF_000935625.1 Nanorana parkeri | reverse complement strand
GGGTAATGACATGCTGTCCGGCTTCCTGATTGCCCGGGAAGGGGGCTCCTTGTTTTTTGGCCGGCTTGATTGTGATGGGCGGGAAACTGGCTTCCCAGCCAATCAGCATCAAGCTTGCTACCTGGCCAATCAGAAAGCCGGGCGGTGAGTAATGACCCGCCTCCCGGCTTTCTGATTGGCCGGAAAGCCGGCTCAAAGCCGACTGCCTGCAAAGCAGGTTTCCCAGCCAATCAGCATGGAAGCGGCTGTTTGGGCCGGCTCTACGCTGAATGGCCGGAAAGCCGGCTTCCCAGCTGATCAGCAAGGAGCCGGCTGTTCAGCCAATCAGGAAGCCAGGAGCCGGGTCATTACTCAGCGCCTGGCTTCCTTATTGCCCGGAAAGCCGGCTCCATGGTCCCCTACTGCACTGCTGGTCAGAGGAAAATCTTCCTCTGACCAGAAGTTCCGGTATCGGGGAAGGAATCACAGCATTTGGCCGAGTACGAGTACTCACCCAAATACTTGGTATAGGCACCGGTGCATCCCTATGAATTCCCCAATAGCGCATTTAATACTGAATTATGTAAGCAAACCATTATTACCTTTAGGAACCTCTACAGAGATATTTTCCACCCCTCTCTTCACTGTCCGGGGTCGGCCCTGTTCAATTGGCGAGGCTCCCCAATCGTCTGTGACTCCCGATGGCTGGTAGTGCACCATAAGCTGAACATTGACAAATAAAAAAGGACAGCTGAACGGATGATAGCACATGTGTAAACATTTAGGGGTCAGCTAAATGCAGCGTATGATCTGTGTGCACCAAGTAATGATCTGCGGGGCACTCCAGGAAGGATGAACCTGCGTAATGTGCATTTTTTTTAAAGACGATTAGCAGTAGCAGCATTACCTGCATACTAAAGGCCACAGTCACGCTGCTGGTGGGGGAAGATATAGAGCGGGGTGAAACTGCGTTGTGTGTAATAGTAAGAATACTGTACAAACCCAACAAAAGAAGGATGCGGTATGAGCAGTGCGACCGAAACTAGTTCTAGGTTACTATAGGTGACTATGTGGTGCAGGAAGGAGAAGAATAGCTGTCCCAGAGCTTGCACCCTTAAAAACTAGCAATAGCACCCCTCCTTTTTCTATCCCGATACGTTCTCTTTAATAAGAGCGCATCCTCCCACTTGATATGGTTACTGTACAGCTGCCAGTGTGTCTCCCCCCCCCCCTTTACCTTGGGGTTATGTAGAATGATGAGGTCTCTAGATGGGGATTCCAGTCTCTTCTTCCATTCGTTTAGGGTCACTGCATCCATGTAGGCCTCCTGCACACACAGACATGATCAAACATTATAGGCCATCTTTCCTTTCTTGGTATTACTATTAATGGAACTCTTATGTAATCAATAAGGCGGCACTCTGCCTATATGCATATAAGGGGAACTCCGGCATCCTGACCACTTTCCACTCCAACCTCCCTTTCCCCATGCACCATAAAAACACAGAAATGTTCATCCGATCCTCTATCTAGTGCACCTGGCTGCCCCTCTAGATAATTCCTATGGAAGCCAGTACTCCTCTTCTGAACGGCCCTGGTCCTGAGCTGGTGGAAGCGCAGTTCAGTATGCACTCTGGTTCATGCACCACTCAATTCTGCCATAAAAAAAGTCTTGCCAACACATTAGAGAGTGAGACGGCGGTTGCACATCACAGTCACGTGACAGGATGCTGCAGTTCTGTACAGACAGGAAGTTAGAAGAAATCCCAATAGGGACTGCGACAGCAATACATTTCTGGCAGGGCTCCTAATCCTTCCCCAACTGAAAAGAGGGTTCTGTCTGGAGCTGGACGTTAAGGTACATTGAGTGCACTTTTTGACCTTAAAAAGGAGAAGTATTGGGAGACTCTTAAAGAGGGATAGCCAAACTTTGGTCCTCCCACCCCCATCATGACTACGGCAAGTACGTATTTAAAATACTTGATTATTCTGCCTTTTTACCTGCAATTGTTTAAGTTGGTGACAGGGTCTCTTTAAAGCTGGATAGTAGGGATGCACGGATACCGGTTTTTCGATATCGAGTCTGATTATATATATTTCTGTACTCACCGATACCGGTACTTCCGGTAGCATGGAGCCGGTTTGCCGGGGAATCAGGAAGCCGTGCAGACATTACCCGGTGCCCAGCTTCTTGATTGCCCGGAAAGCCAGCTCCATGCCCATTGGCTGGGAAGACGGCTTCCCAGCCAATCTGGAAGGCGGGTCATTGTCCGCGACCCGGCTTCCTAATTGGCCGGGAAGCCGGGTCCATGATCCCTCACAGCCCTGCCCGTCAGAGGAAATCTCCCTCTGACCGGAAGTTCCAGTATCGGGATAAGTATCGGAGCATTTGGACGAGGACGAGTACTTGCCCAAATACTCTGTATCAGCACCGATACCAATACCAGTATCGGCACATCCCTACTGGACAGTGTAAAGAGTATAACATAGTAGGGAGGAGACGGATTACCTCTAGGACCACACTGAAGTTCTCTGAGTAGGGGACGTATTTGCTGTCTTTATCCCCTTTGTAGAACCAGGTACACCTCTGCACCACGGAGTCCTCCTCATCCCAATACACGGACAGCCTCTGCCGGCTACCCAGATACACGTCATACCGTCCTCCGCACACCGGGATCACAAAGCTGTTTGGGTTTTGTTCTGATGACAACAGAACGCATTAAAAAGGTCATCAAAATACAACTATTACATACGAGTTATAAGAAAGAAATATATAGAAGAGGCTACCGACAGGCAACTCAAGCCAAGCAGTTAAATACAGAACTTAAAAGGAGAACTCCAGACAAATCAAATCCTAACCCTTGCAGTGGGGCTACCCCTCCACTGCAGGGGTTAAAAGGAGAACTATGAGGTGGGTGCTTTTCACTCACCTCATAGTTCTAGCCGACCTGTGACAATGAGACTGTCACAGGTCGGCTCAGTAGATCAAGAAGTGAGCGAACACATACCGGCGTTCGCTCACCTCTCGATCCTGTCACAGCTCTCTGCCGTGACAGGGGAGGGGCTGGATTCCCCCCTCCGATTAACCAGCGCTGACTGGCGGAACGGACGGGGGAGGGGGCGGGTACAGCTGGCTCTGCCTCTAGATAGGCAGAGCCAGCTGTCAGTCACGCAGCTGGGCGGATCCCGACATAATTGTCGGGATCCGCTTCAGCTGCGGCGTCTCAGTATACCGCGAGCTGTGGCTCCCTATATACTGAGCTTAGGGTGGCGGGAGGACGCTAGTTTGTGTCCTCCCGATACCCTAAGGAGAACTATGGGGAAAAGCCCTAACCCCATAGTTCTCCTTTACGTGCTCATTTGGTCTAGGGAGCCAAACAATAAAGTTATACTCACTTGAATCGCAATCCCGGCTCGCTCTTACACCGGTTCCTTCAGCCTCCCTCCCCCTCCGCTCCAGCAGTCGAAGGTCCAATGAGTCATTATGCCCTCTACAGTGTATAAAACGTGAGGACGCCGAGGGGCCATACCATCGCTGGAGCAGAGGAGGGGGACAGGCTGCAGGGAGCGGTGTAAGAGCCAGCCGGGATCGCAGTTCACATGCGTATAACTTTGTTTCTTTAAAGCCCCCTAAGACAAAACGAGCACTTAACCCTTGATGTGCAGGGGTAGCTCCATTGCAAGGGTTAAGATTTGATTTGGCCGGAGTTCTGCTTTAAGATCTTATATTATAAGCGTTTTACTTGGCTGTGATACAATGTGGTGGGATCACCAACACCTACTGAGCTGTGTGGCTGGATGCCATAAGAAGAATTCAATACTGGATACCTGGACTTCTACCTGCTCTGCGAATGTTCAATCAAAGCTCATGCTTCCTGCTAACTGAAGGGCTCTGACTCAGCAGGGGACATGTTGGACCTGTGCAGAGAGACCGCTGCTTCCACACACAGAGCAAGGGTCCTCCTCTGCAGCATGCTGGCAGGCTTTTCTACTCGGCCCTCCTTACCATCTTGTCTTGATTTGTATTGTAAGTAAAGTATGTCTTCCTTATATTGTACAGCGCTGCTCAAACTGTTGGCGCTACAAAAGTCCTGCATAATAATAATGAACTGGAAGACTTTGCACAGCTTTTGTTTTTGTATTCAGCTGATTTAAAGTGAAAGTTCTTCTGGCTTTCACTGCAATTCCCCCCAAGATGTGTTTCACATATTACTGTAATGACAGCACGCTGATTGCGGTATCACCTGCTGACACATGACACTATGACTTTAGGTATCCGGCAGGTTTATTTCCTAGCTGATTAGAGGATTGCCAAGCTCCTTAACTACAAAGCTAACAGGATTATTTCCCAGAGTCACAAATCCAATTACTTCTAAGTGTTTGCATCGAATGAGGCTGCTACGCTGCCCGGCCAAAAATAAGTCACCACCTGGTTTTCGGGCCGTGTTATGATCTGGGGTGGCTTCATATGGTCATGGTTCAGCAACGTTATGTCCCCCCATAACTGAGGTCAGCTGCCATCTGAAATGACCAGGTTCTCCCATCAATGGATTTTTTTCTTCCCTGATGGCACATTGGGCATATTCCAAGATGACAATGCCAGGATCCATCGGGCTCAGATGGTGAAAGGTTCAGGGAGCATGAGACCTCATTGTCCACCACAGAGTCAAGACCTGAACCCCATTGTGAATCTTTGGGATGTGCTGGAGAAGACTTTACACAGTGCTCTGGACTCTCCCATCATCACTACAAGATCTTGGGGAAAAATTAAAGTAACTCTGGATGGAAATAAATGTTGTGACATTGTACAAGCTTATGGAAATGATGCCAGGGCGAATGCACCCGACGCGTATTTACGTTTATATGTGCGTATACGTTCGGGGTGGGGGGGACTTAAAACATTTTTTTTATATGAGACAAATTTTTTTTTTCACTTAAAAGGAGGAGAACTCTGGGGTTAAGGCTTTTCCCCATAGTTCTCCTTAGGGTAACGGGAGGACACAAACTAGCGTCCTCCCGTCACCTTAGGCTCAGTATACCGCGAGCTACAGCTCGCGGTATACTAAGACGCCGCAGCTGAAGCGGATCCTGACAATTGTGCTGAGATCCGCCCAGCTGCGTGACTGATAGCTGGCTCTGCCTATCTAGAGGCAGTGCCAGCTGTACCCGCCCCCTCCCCCGTCTGTTCCGCCAGTCAGCGCTGGCGGATCGGAGCGGGGAGGGGGAATCCAGCCCCTCCCCTGTAACGGCAGAGAGCCGTGACAGGATCGAGAAGTGAGCGAACGCCGGTATGTGTTCGCTCACCTCCCGATCTACTGAGCCGACCTGTGACAGTCTCATTGTCACAGGTCGGCTAGAACTATGAGGTGAGTGAAAAGCACGCGCCTCATAGTTCTCCTTTAATGTTATTGCTATCACATAGGGGGATAACAATCCCCCTATATTATAGCACGGGCACACTCTCTTTATGGAGACATCAGGGAGCTCTAAGACCCCCAATGTCACCTTTGAACCCCCAAAGAAGCTGATGAAGCAGAGATCTGCTTCACCTCCCTGGCGGTCTGATTTTTTCATGTATTTTTTCCATTTTTGTGTCTGTTTTTCTTTCTGACTTTTTTCATTTTACGTTTAAATTTGCCGCCGGTTCCACCCCCTGCGACCCGTACGATTGCATCGGCCGGAGGACACAGCGAGGATCGTGGACAAGGTAAGTGTGGCGCTGTGTATTCCCGAGTGTGGCTCGGGGTTACCACTTATGGTACTGAAAATTAACCCCGAGCCACACTCGGGAATACCGCCGAGGAGGTTAAATGACAATGATTGACTCGGCACCAGAGAATGTTTTAGTGAAATTTGCATTCACTGCTTTATAACTAGACCCCTTAGTGCCAAATCCTCCTGCAGATGGCAGCATAACCCACCGGTCTCTAATCTACAGCGCTGTGGTCCTCAATGACTGATGGAGATAAATGGTGTTATTTACTATCCTTACCAAAGTCACCACATACAGTGATTAGAAGACAATATTCACTGTGCTCGCCAAATAAACTGCACTCTCAATAACCCCTGAAGACCTTCCTCTGCTTTGTAGATGCAAATTCCTGCTGTTCATGGCTATACCTCCTATTAGTACCCCGTGTCATTGCAGTATGTACTGTACCGGAACAAAATGCCTCCTCCAGCTTGTCAGAATCTTCTTTGCTGAACGGGCTCCAGGTCCCCCGGGCGTCTTGTACCTGATAGAACCAGTGAGGAACCACAGGCTCGTAGGTCATTGGCGTCTCCATCATCTCGCTGGCCTTCAAGGATATGGAGGGTGGAGGTGCCTCCGATGAAGACATTCCCTGATTCTGCGACATAAAGAGATGTAGAACAGTCAACAACACTGAACTGACAACAACACGGTTCTCTCTCTGACAAATATACTCTCGTAGACTTTGCCCTCTCCCAGCAAAGTATCAGATGAGATCAGCCGCCTGACCTTCCCCGAGATAAAGCCACAGAGATGACATCACCTACTGGCAAAGGTCACCCATTGATGGCATGTTATAGTAATAGAGTATCCGCCCCCCGACTGGAATACACATGGAGGATCTGGTTTTGGCCAAGTGTTGGGTTTTAATCCATGAAGGGTGGACCAATCAATAACAGAATGCGGTGCTGGTTTGTATAGTTCTGTATAGTTCTGGGTTTGTATAGTTCTGTACACATAGGAGCTTCTGTGTGTAATGATTACCCATAGTCGCAATTAGGGATGTCCCGATACCACTTTTTTAAGACCAAGTACAAGTACCGTGGCTCATATACTTGCTGATACTTTTTCTTAAAGGGACATGTGACATTTTTTCTAAAACACAGACTGATGATTTTAGGGCAGTTTCTTACAAGGGCTAAATACGGATGTCCCCACAGCCGGACACGTGTCCCTAAGGCAGAATATCAACTGATCGGAAGCCGATTAATCGATTATTGAAAAAGTTGACAACTTTTTCAATAATCGATTATAATCGATTATGTCGATTAGTTGTTGCAGCCCTAGGGACATGTATTCTGCTATGGGGACATGTATTCAGCAAATCGATGCCCCCAAAGCAGAATTCCGCTCACCAAGCTGCGTGTCGATGTCACGCGGGCGACATCCAAGTCCGGACCATCGATGCTGGGACCCGGCCTCCTCCCCCGGCAGTCTCTGTCCATCTCCGCTGCTGGGCACCCCAACCTCCATCCTTCCCCCGGCCCAGTCCTCCCCCGTCAGTGGGCAGCAGGAACCCCCAGCTTCTAGCTCTGGGGAGGCCACTCCGGCTCCACCGCCGGTAGTTCCGTCCCTGCGCCAGGAAGGAGGAGATAAAGAACCGAACAGGTACTGCCATGGACAGCTATCTACAGGCCCCCAGCAGGCTCCGGAGGCCCCCACAAGTGCGGGAACTCTTGACAGCCGCTGCTATGTAAAAAATTTAAAGGGCTGGTAACGTCCTTAAGAATCGGAGCATTTTCAATGCCTGGTATCGGTATCGGGACATCCCTAGTCACAATGTTTATAGAATTTGATGGAGTACTCATCCAAATACTCCGACACCTTAACTTACAGTCAGAGGGAGATTTCCTCTGACTGGCAGTGCCGCAAGGGAACATGGAGAAGGCTTTACAGCAAATCAGGAAGCTGGGCGGTGGGTATCGGGGCATCCCTAGGATTTGTTCAAATAGGAACAGGACATACTGTAGATACATTTTATAATTAAAGGAAGTGTACTTCCTGTTTTTACTCCCCAAAGGAAGTCAGGTGAAGCTCTAAGAACCCTAGGAAGTACCATTTCCTATTAAACTGGTCACATACCTCCAGGGACACCATCACCGAGGACGCATGGAGTCCGCCATCGCTGACCTCTTCTTCTAAAAATGTTAGTTCCCTGCCTGTCATGGTGATCCAGTGGCTTCAGTACTTCCTATGTCCCTCAGCACAAACAAGTCTCCTGCAGCCTTCACTCGGACTTTTCTGATCTGTACGCTCAGTGATTCAGAATGTATAGAAGTCGGATGGGGTGGAGTGCGGGGTGGGTGGGGGCAGATGGAATGATTTCGGGATGTCTAATACTGGACTTCACAATAGCTCTAAGGAAAGGAGGTGAAATGTGAAATGACTGGATTCAGTGATGTCAACATCTCCTCCTCGTTGTAAAGAGCTCCGGGCATGTGTAAGATTACTGGGTTACCACAGCACTGCAAGGGTTAAGCATTTGTTTTGCACTAGGGTCTAAAATAAAAAAAGATATATAGTCACCTGATCCTCCGCGGAGACCCGTCACCTCTCTACCCCTCCGCTCCAGCCACGGCAGGTGTGCAGGACTATGCCAGAAGTTTTGAAGATGCCCATAGGACGGACTTCCTCAATGCGCTGACACCATTTCACTCAGCCTGGTGAATATGAACTTCCCGGTGTCACCGCTCTCACAGAGCCTGCTGCCTGAACTTCCCACAATGTAACATTATCACTGCTTGCTGGAAGCAATGCATGATGGGAGAGGTTGTTTTGACAATTTGTGATTGCATCACATCAGGCAGCAGGGAGAGAGAAGCAAAGTACACTGGGAACCCAGGAAGTTGTTGGAAGCGATGGGCAGACGGAAGGCGGCGCTCACTACGTAAAAGGGATTTCTTCATGTAAGCTTTGATTGTATTATCAGAGACAACTCAACTATGTATCCCTATCACAATGCTGATGTCATAACAGGAGATGCCGGGACTTTACAAGCAAGCCAGTTCCCCTAAGCTCACCCAAGGCTGCTCAAAACTCTGACCGCCACCCCCACCTCCTAACCCAATCAGCTGCAGGCAGACGCATTCCCCACCCAGCAGCTATACGTCACAAAGGGGCGGGCAATGACTTCCGACACTTATGAGGTCGGGAGGAGGAAGTGGTAGTCAAGAGTTCTGAGCAGAATTGGGCAAACTCAGGTGAACTGGGTTAGACCGAAGCACCTTGGCTTCGGTCTAAATTGGCCCATGCATGCGAGATAGGGACCTTAGATTGTAAGCTCCTCGAGGGCGGAGACTAATGTGAATGTGCAACTATGTAGAGCAAATAAATAATAATGAGCATCTAAACAAGATCTCATGACTACGTCCCCTCTGTGATTGTTCCTGTTCCTCCATAGCAATGGGAAAGAACCCTTTAGGAGTTGCATATCCTAAGCAAATATTAAATGAGTGAGACTTATGTGTGTGTGATATGCAAATATTGATTGGGTGAGGCTCAGCTACTGTTTAAATATTGATTAGGAAAGCTTTATTACACCCAAGCAATGAAAAGTACAATGACAAAGCCCGATAGACCCACCAAGTACCATCCATCCATGAGCAAATACCTCGCAAGATGCTTCCTGTGTATTAGGTCAATTGGGTCCAATGTGCCATTGAGGTTCTGGCATTGTCGGGCACAGCTCAGTGTAGGGAAAGGGTACAATTAGGAACGCGCCCCAAGCACTCCATTCCTTTTGGTGCCCATGTATTCCGAACTTATGTTTACAACACATAAGCAGATACCTTGTTTTTCTAAAACAATATAGACTAATGATTTTTAGGACAGTGGTGGAGAGCAAGGGCCCGGACCTAGCTGCCATTACTGTGACCCTGGTAGTTCCGCCACTGACTCCAAGCAATACATTATATAGCAATGCAGAATGGCAAACCGCTATAGAGGACTACAAATCCCAGCAATACATTATACAGCAAAGCATAATAATACCACCAGCTATAGAGGACTACAAATCCCAGCAATACATTATACAGCAATGCAGAATACTATCAGCTATAGAGGACTACAAATCCCAGCAATACATTGTACAGCAATGCAAAATACCATCAGCTACAGAGGACTACAAATCCCAGCAATACATTATACAGCAATGCATAATAATACCACCAGCTATAGAGGGTTATAGGTGTGACTCACTTTTAGGTGTCCTGGGGTGCCTTGGAGATGGTCCTATGTTTCCATCGGACCACACACACTGTTCGTTTTTTGCTAACACAGGGTTCCTCTCCCTGTTTTCAAGAGCTCGCACACTGTTTTCACAGCCCTGTTGGAAGCCTAATTTGTAGTACCTTTGGTAGTGCGCTTGTTCCTTTTTGTCCGTACTGAATGCAGGAAGTGGTGTAATATACATCACTTCCTGCATTCGGGGACTGAGAGGAGATCAAAGGGAGTTCGTATACTGAACTCCCTTTGATCTCCTGTCACAGAGCCGTGCCGGTCCTGGCCGCATCGGGCACAGCGGATCTCGGGACCGGCAACGGCAGCGACAGCTGGTCAGTTAGTCCTCTATAGCTGATGGTATAATTCTGCATTGCTGTATAAGGTATTGCTGGGATTTGTAGTCCTCTATAGCTGATGGTATAATTCTGCATTGCTGTATAAAGGTATTGCTGGGATTTGTAGTCCTCTATAGCTGATAGCATTCTGCGTTGCTGTACAATATATTGCTGGGATTAGTAGTCCCTCTACAGCTTGGGGTCAGTAGCAGAGCTACCAGGGTTGCAGCTGCGACCAGTCCCTGGCACCCCACCACTGTCCTGAAATCATTAGTCTGTATTGTTTTGCAAAAACTGTCACATGACACTAAACATTTTTTATCAATAATTGGTATCGGTGAGTACTTGAGTAAAAGTATTGGTACTCGTACTGGGTCCAGAAAAAAATGGTATCCGTGCATCCCTACTAAAATCCCTTCTCATTTACAGCTCATTACCCGTGGCTACAGTGAATAATATATTACAATGAGGGTTTAATAATATCTTCTTCCCGATGATTTCTACATGGACATGTGACCATGACAAATCCTGTAACCTAATACCCAGATATCTAAATATATCCCCTTCAGTCTCCTTTGTAGTGCAGAGGTGAAGTGCGGGCCCCACGCCTGTCCTGGATCCATGTAGTGTGAGCGGAGAGGCACAGAGGGCACCGTCTATACTACATTATATACCAGGTTCTGATGACTGACAGGCGCTGCAATCAGATGCTGCTTTCCATGTCTGTAGTATAATCCAATCCTTCACCGTTCCGGTTACATTACGCCGATATTATTACAACGTAACGTTTTATTTCAACACGTTCAGCAGGTGAAGTGTAATAATAAATGCGCATGCACCGATACAGAGTATTTGGGCGAGTACTCGTCCAAATGCCCCGATATTCCTCCAGGATACCGGAAATTCCAGTCAGAGGGTGATTCCCTCGAGGGAGCATAGAGCAAGCTTCCTGGCCAATCAGGAAGCCAGGTGGTGGGTCATGACCCCCTTCCTAGCTCCCCGATTGGCTAGGAAGCCGGCTTCACTTGTCGCTAGGCAGCCTGGCTTCCTGACCAATCAGGAACCTGGGCAGCAGGTCATGACCCGCCCTGCCCGTCTTCCTGAATTGGTCACGAAGCCAGGCTGCCTCGCAGTGTCGCGCCAGAGCTTGATCAGGGAGCCGGCCAGCTTGGCCAGGCCAACGTTACCTCAGGATGCTGGTATTCGGTATCGGCGAGTACTGAAAAAAAAATATCGGCACAATGTTTGCCGCCCGGTTTCCAGCCGGAGAGTCCCAGGTTGCTAAGAGACAGGTAACCTGGGACGCTCTGCACAGGTCCTGGCAACCAGTGACGTCACCGGCGGGTGTGTACCACGGGCACAATCCCCCTCCACAGATGGTGAAAACACTGGGGACACCCCTGAATATGGCGTCAGTCGGCCCAAATGGAATCAGGAATGAAAGGTCAGTGTTGACAACAAGGAGAACATCACCGGTCCCTCATCTCTCCAGTCCTACGGCGGCAATGCCCTAAGGGGCCCTCCTCAGCCTCCTTGGGGGCAATTAATAAAAAGTGTCTATCTCAACTACTGCCATTGCACATAGCAGCCAATCGGCTTCTGTCTTTCATCCTTCCCCCTTAGGTTTCAAAATTAAAAGGTGACAGCTGATTGGCCGCACTTCAGCTGAGACAAAGTTCCTCTGAGACACTTTTTATTAATTCGAGTCAAAGGGCCGCAAGGCAGAGAGCAGGTCACATGACCTACTCTGTCAGGTTCGGGTCACGTGACTCAGATCCGGGCTACTTTGGACCTCCAGTGAGGTAATGTGTCCCCTTCCATTTCTGGGTACACACTGACCCTGATGTTGGAGGTTACCAATGCTTTAAGGAGCAGAGACTGCTATGTGATGACAGGTTCACTTATAAATACAAATCAGCCCGCACGTCTATACAGAGGAGCGGGGAGAGTCCCCGGTAATACGGAACAAAGCACGTCAGGTACAATGTAATAATAATGACGGCACCGGCAGGGGGCGCTCTGACAGCTCCAGGCAGCGATGAGCCCGCAGGACGCGCACACAGTACAGCCCCCTCAGCCCGCACTTACCGCTATCCGCCCGCCATCTGCAGTACTACTGAGCCCCGCCTCCGGACCGCGATCACATGACCGGGTGGGCAACGGCGAGTTCAAGGGATTTCGGAGCGGAGCTCTCACGAGAGTGCGGAGGAATGCGGCTGAGGGCGGGGCTGAGATTACGTAATCGGAGCCCCCGGGGGAGCAGTTGCTATATGTGGTGGGGAGAGATGTAATGCATCCCCCTCCAGGAGGAATTGGTACATTCTGAGAATGTTTGATGTAATGTGTTCCCCTCCGCGAAGGATTTGGTACATTCTAAAGGATGTGTGATGTAATGTGTTCCCTTCCAGGAGGAATTGGTTCAAAGTATAAGTGATGTTATGCGAGCCCCCCTCCATAGATAATTGGTACATTCTGAGGATGTAATATGTCCCCTTCCAGGAGGAATTGGTACAGTCAAAGTATAAGTGATGTCATGCGACCCCCCTCCATAGAGAATTGGTACATTCTGAGGATGTGTGAGGTAATATGTCCCCCTCCACGAGGAATTGGTACATTCTGAGGATGTGTGATGTAATTTTTCCCCTTCCAGGAGGAATTGGTACAGTCAAAGTATAAGTGATGTCATGCGACCCCCCTCCATAGAGAATTGGTACATTCTGAGGATGTGTGATGTCATGTGTTCCCCTGCAGGAGGAATTGGTACATTCTGAGAATGTGTGATGTCATGTGTTCCCCCTCCAGGAAGAATTGGTACATTCTCAGGACGTGTGATGTAATGTTGTCCCCCTCCAGAAGGAATTGGTACATTCTGAAGATGTGTGATGTAATGCGTCCCCCTCCAGGTGTAATTGGTACAGTCAAAGTATAAGTGATGTCATAGGGAATTGATACATTCTGACATGTGTCTCTGGAAAGGGCCCCAGGGTTTAGTGTTCCCTGATCACCCAGATCCCCTCTTCAGCGCGCTCATTTTATTTTTAAATAAAACCTTTTCATTCTCATTACATAGCTCGTTTTAATCCCAATGATATAATTGTTTTGTCATGTGTTCCTTATATTGTAAAGCACTGTACAAACTGTTGGCGCTATATAAATCCTGTATTGAAATTGAGGGGACGTGTCTGACCAGGTCTTCGGTTAGGGAAAGGACTGGGCCACGTGGTCAAACTCTGGTGCCCATTGGACTGTGCAGCCATGTCTAGACAGATAGTACAACTGCTATAGGGCTGCAGCAACTAATCAATAAAACTAATTATAATCGATAATGAGAATTGTTGTCAATGATTCTCATCATCGTTTAGTTGCCACCGCTCTGCTCCTCCATACTAGTGCTGGCTGCAGCAGTCTGTGTCCTTCTCAATCCCTGCCTGTAACGGCAGAGGCAGCGGGAACACAGACCACTGCTGCCGGCACCAGCGGGGAGTAGAGACCACTGTGACTGCATTCCTCCGCTGCCCCCCCCCCCATCCCTCCACTGCTGCCCGTTCCTCCTCCTCTGCCCCCTTGCCTCTGCTGCCCACCCCGTTCCTCCGCTGCCCGCCCCTGTGCCTCCACTCCATCTAGAGCAGTGGTTCTCAATCTGTGTAATTTCAGGACCCACATTTGTCCTTGGTCATTAAGTCACGACCCAAGTTGCACTGCAGTGGAACGCACGGCATTAGGGTACCACGTGTTCTGGTGCGGGTGTACAAACTGTGGGTGGCAGGTACCATTAAAATGAATGGCAACGCACCTCCCACACCAGAATGCCCAGTACAATGCGATTAACGCACTGTACTAGTGTGAACGGGCCCTCAAAAACTCTGACAGACACAATCTCCAAAAATGTTTTAATTTCATTTATTTTTTAAGGTCATCAGCCTGGGGTCCAGTGTGGGCTGCTGTGCTGTGAGGGAGCTCCATCCATATGTGCATTGCTTGTACAACTTCCTTGCGGGCCCTGTAGAGGTGCCGGGGGCCAGAATGTGATGTTACTCCGGTCCAGCAAAATGTTTGCCATTTGTTTTGCTTGACTGATTTGGTGCAGTGCCGTTGTGATGTGCGGGGGTCCCTTATGCGTCCCCGTGCCTTTTAAGGAGGTAGGGCTGCCTCCTGGTGAGCCTGCACCCAATTTTATATTTTGCCCCATGTGCTCCAAGATGGAGACTCTCATAGTTTAGAGTTAGGACCGCAAACAGAAGTAGTGTATCAGGAAGCGCCAGAGGTAGATCATATATAGTCTCTCATAGGGAGCTAAATGTTATGGCATCTATGCAGGAAGCAGCCCCAAAACAGTCCGGGAGACTGGGATAACTAAAAGACAAGAAAGGGGCGCCTTTTCCTAGTGCGGTGGCAGTCTTGAAACAATGCTAAGCCCCAGCTTCACATTGCAAATGTCCCCCCCATTCACTTGCGCGACCCCATATGGGGTCACGACCCACAGTTTAAGATGCCCTGGTCTAGACGACTGGGTCAGAGCAACTCCAACACGTCATCTCTTGTGGGAAGTTCCCGGTCTGCAGTGGTCAGGACCGACCAAAAGTGGTCCAAGGATGGAAAACTGGTGAACCAGCAACAGGGTCATGGGCCGCCAAGGCTCACTGATGTATGTGGGGGGTGAAGTCTGGAACATGTAGTCCGATCCAATAGAAATGCCACTGTTGCTCAAATCGCTGATAAAGTGAATGTTGGTTCTGATACAAAAGATTTTTGCTCATCTAAGAAATTAATTGAAAAGGAAAATTTGAGGTAAAGCAGGTTTTAGCAATTCCCAAAAATAGTACTAGGTCTTATTATCGGGGTAGGTCTTATTTTTGGGGAAACAGGGTAGCAGTCGGCAGATTGAGCGCACGGCCCTGTTAGCGCTGTCTGATCCTTTACTAGTGCGAGTGCTTGTGTTCTGAATCAAGCAGATCCCTCCCCTGTTCTGCTGAATGATGACACTCGTCTCCAGCTTGCACCGGCTGCCAGAGACTAGGGTTTTCATCAGACCTCATTAGATATTAAGTCTCCTTCTAAGCAGCATGGTCGAACATTGGTAGGGGAAGGCTGGGCGTGCAGTCAACCATACTAGTGCTGCATCACCTATTAAAATGGGACAAAGTGCAACAAGGACATTGTCCCTTGGGACACCGGAGAAACAGAGAAGGCTTCAATGTTGCCTGTTATTAATGTATAGGAGTAGCCTCAGTCTGATCGAATTGGACAGCAACGTGCGGATGACGATCTCATTTATAAGTGCACCTTTAGGCATCTCTGTTTTTTGCAGATAAAAAAAATAAATAAGAATTCACAGAGGAAGAAGTACGAGTAATCCATTTACTAGAAGAAATAAAACCATACGTTGTAATAAAACAACTCCTGGAGATGTAAATGTACATATAAAATGAACCCAAA
This sequence comes from Nanorana parkeri, assembly GCF_000935625.1. NCBI lineage: Eukaryota > Metazoa > Chordata > Amphibia > Anura > Dicroglossidae > Nanorana > Nanorana parkeri. Next base: position 37,780 of record NW_017308286.1, on the reverse strand, counting down.
TACATCTATCACAGTCAAAAACAACAAAACATTGCATATACATTGTAGCTTTCCATGTATGAACAAGACATACAAATGACGTGTAAACAAGTGTCAACCAAGGCAGATTCACCTGTACAACTCGAACAATGGCAGCTTGGTACTGAAACGTTTATGGACTCTTAACACTGTTTGTACATTCACATCATATTTACTCCATAGGTTGTGATAGTGGCATACAGGCAATCGGACCAACTGCCTCAGATTGAAAACTGCAACAGGAGAGGACAGCTGGAGAGACTTTGAAAGAAGCATTTTAGGATCCAATTATAGGGACTGTTGTTTCTGGGGGTCAGAGGTCACCGGAAGTCTGACAGCTGCTGACCTTGTTACTGTCCAGAGACCCCCGGGGGAACATGGATCGGAGACCCCCCCGGGGGAACATGGATCGGAGACCCCCCCGGGGGAACATGGATCGGAGAACCCCCCGGGGGAACATGGATCGGAGACCCCCCCCCCGGGGGAACATTTGATCCATCAATAAGGCGAGTAAAGCTAAATAAGAGGTAAAATATAAATCCTTCATAAATAAGAGGCAAGTATAGTCCTTCATAAATCAAAGGCTGAATACTCGTGATCCTGCATAATCCTAACTGTGACAGGTTCCCTTCAGTGAAAGTGGCCTGTTGAAAGTAGATTAGGAACCCTACAGGCAGAGGTACTACTCAAAGTTATCAGAATTTGAAAAGGAGTCCTGTTTTGGTCCATACACATTCAAAAAAAGTGTCTATTTTATGGTTTCCAAGCAAGTTTATAAGGTAATGGTGAACCTGATTTGGTGTTGGATGGTTGAACCTTTCTCCTAGAGACCCCGATAATGGAAGCAGCCAATGACTTGACCAAATGCAGGGATCTATCTATTCAGGCTGCAGTACGTGGAGTTTGGGCATCAGATGAAGCCCCCATACGCATCTATAGTATCAGGTTATACGAATATATATTATTCATATATTAATATGGCCTCTAGAGATTCTTGTGCTGAAAACCCATTCCGAGAAGATTGCATTTTGTTGCAATAGTTCATGACTTCCCAGAAGATAGGGTTGCCACCTGTCCCCGACTCACCTGGACAGTCCGGGTTTTGAGTCCTGTATGTGCAGTGTCTGGGTTTCAGCTGGCCTAAAACCTGAAAAAACCCGGACAGGTGGCAACCCTAGGTAGAAGTAGAAAGAAAAGTTGGGGCAGCTATAGGCCAAAATCTGAATGGAAAAAGTTCTTCCTGCCATAGACAACCGAAAATTATTACTGAAGTCTCATTCACGATTGTTGAGGAGATAAAGAAATGATATATCTATTAAAAAGGTGGAAAGTCACCGTGCCCAAATTCTCCCCTTCCTCCTGCGCCGAAAACGAGGCTTGGAACGCACAAGCCCGGCGCCCGGAAATGACGTCACCCACGCCGGAAGTGACGTACGCGGCCACCCGGCCTGGCCGTGGAACACGTCCCGAGGCCCTGAGAACCGGACAGACCCCTCTGAACGGCGGTCCACCGCTTCCCCTGACCAGCCAAGGGGGTTTCGCCCTCCCGGTACCGGCCCGCACTGGGCACTGAAGGGGGAAAGGAAGCCAGCCTCATCTCCTGCAGCTCTAGGAGAATCCCTGGGGCTCCACAAGGTAGGCAAACCTACCCCTCTGCCTTACACAGGCAGGCCAACAAGGAAGACTTCCCGGGCAGCATCACCACATGGAAGCCCTCTCTCAGCGTTCTGTGACGCGCTCCCCAGCTTGACTGAGGAAACACAAAAGACTGAGGGAGTGGAGGAGAGGAGGGTCTTTTAAGCAGATTAAGTGACGTGTTTCCTGTGTGTGGGGGAGGAGATTCCATCTCGTGATGCTGTCCTGGAAGACGTTATGGGAAATAAGTCAAGGCAACTGGACTTGTTGTAGTTTTCTTGAAAACGTTTCACTGACCATCCGACCAGCTTTCTCAATTCAGAATGTCATTCTGAATTGAGAAAGCTGGTTGGATGACCAGTTTTTCTTGACATCCTTCAAGAAAAACTACAGCAAGTCCAGTTGCCTTGACTTATTTTTTACAGCTATACCATGACCAGGATGAAATGAGAACCTTCACAGACATACCGTTCCCATGACATTGCTGCGATAAGATAAGGTCACCCAAAGTGGATAATGACTAGGCAAGGTTCATCACCTGCTGGGTATGCAAAAGGTCCTCCAACCAGTGATGTGGAGTTCCATCACCCAAATCCGAGCTCTGCTCAGTACAAAGCCAAGTGAGCATTTTCCTTTTAGATTCCGTCTCTCCAATGAAAACACTTTATGGAAAGGACAAAAAGGACAGACTCACTCAGATTCAGATTCTTTCAGTAATTTGAGATTCAGATATCTTGAGTGGTAAACAGGCTTATTCAGCAATGCAGTTACGGTTAGCATGGGAATCCAGAGTCCCATCTCAAAAGGAACCCGGAAACCTACCATGTTTCCCCGAAAATAAGACCTACTGCGAAAGTAAGACCTAGAACTATCTTTAGAGATTCCTGTAATAGAAGACCTACCCCAAAAATAAGACTTTGTTGGTGATAGGGGGCTCACATGTATTGCTGCATCCAAGCAGCCAGCCAGGGGTCCGAGAGTAACGTTCAATTATATGAGCAGCTGGTCTCCTGAAGTCTGCATGTATAAAACATGTCAAGGACCACAAAACATTTCATCCATACACGGCGGGGACTGACGGCCGCAGCTCCCGCCCGCCCGCACACCTGTCTGCCTCGGCTTTTGCTTAGAGAGCTGCAGCCGGGCAGAAAACTACATTTCCCAGCAGGCAGCGGCATGGCATGGCCAGTGGGGTCAGAGTGAGGTGAGGGAACTTCTGACTGGAGGTCCGTGCGACGAGGTGGCTCCCTGGACGGCATCGGAGAGGAGAGCTCCAGGACAGCTGCAGCCTTCAGGTACTGTCACACTATTTTTGCATTTCGTTACACAACAAAAAAAATAAGACATCCCCCGAAAATAGGACCTAGTGTGTTTTTTTTGGGGGGGGGGAATATAAGACAGTGTCTTATTTTCGGGAAACACGGTATCTGCGGCCTGCAAATGGCAAGTTATGAAATATGCAACATTTCACATTTACTTCACTTTAAGAAAACAATATATACACAGTCGGAATATCTTTCCCTTTACTCATTTTATATCCCCGCTCTCCAACCAGCGCTTTCAAATATCACCTGACCTCTGTCCTTAGTGAAGATCCCTCTGACTTTTCACATACGATGGGTCATAGGTCAGTTTGTCTTGCTAGATATGTTCCAGCTCTGGTGATAGCTGGTGCACACACCGGGTGCTGACAAGTGATGCAATCCAAGAGACGGAAACGTGGGAGGAAGGGAAGTGTGGTCACAAGTCAACTGCACAACTATTTTTAGAAAACCTAAAGAGACCATGAACCTTGAGACAGCCATGTGCAGGCTCCTCCAGATGTCTACATAATGAAGTCATCAAAACATTCTAAAGTTCTGTATGACCTCATACACACAACCAATGGCATACATGGCAATTTGTTGCATTAAACCTAATAGAGATATGGGACACATTACGCAACAAAGACCCCTCACCCACCCAACCACCTCTGTTCTGCAGAAATATAAAAATATATTTTTTTTGAATTTACAGATTTATAGCAGACAGGAAGAAAAAAAAAAAAAAAAGTTACATATATAGCAGGTCTTAGAATGGCTATAATCCATAACATGGGGTCACCATGATCACCGCTATGTTTGGTTGCCAGCATTTTAGGTAGACTAGGTAGACTTTTTTGCAGATGTCACACTTTGTTCCATTTGGTGCTGGATACCCAATACAAGTTGGAAGGGCGTTCTGATCGAGTTCCAACATGGATTCTTCCTGATATACAAGAGTCAGTGCCAAAAACATACATCAGAGGTTACATTGGTACCCTCACCTGCACATCTGACAATTCGATTAACTCTATTAAATATGCCTCAGCATGGGCTCTGGTCACCATTTTCAAACATGTTCCACGCCCAAGGCAACACATTCTCTTAAAAGGGAGTTAAATTTTAAAAATACATTCAAGTACCTTCACTATGAACAACAATGTATCTTATTTGTGTATCACTCGGCTGTGGATCCTCCAATCATCTCTGAATTGGTGCCGACACTGTCCTTCCTTCTGAAGGTGGGGCTACTTGTGTTCCCCATGGTCCTTATGTGTGTTGTAAAGTAGTCACAGCTCCAAGCTCATTCCTGTGGACTACAATCTCATGTTTAGTTTTCTCATTTGTATTGAGATTGTAATCCATCCCGGGAGTGAGCTTGGAGCGGTGACTACTTTACAACACACACACAGGGGCCATGGGGAACAGACGTAGCCCCCCTCCAGGAGGAAGGACAGTGTCCACACCAATTCAGAGATGATCTACAGCCGAGTGATACACAAATAAGATAAGTTTCGTTAATAATTAAAGGAGAACTATGAGGTAAGTGATTTCCACTCATCCTCATCGTTAGAGCCGCCCTGTGACAAAGAAGCTGGCACACATTGGCTCACTTCCCAATCATCTCCCTGAAGAGAGTGGTGACCGTCAGTCACAGCTCCCCACAGGGATTCCCCCTCCCTGAACCTCCAGCACTAAGTGGAGGAACGAACGGGGGAGGGGGCAGGCACAGTGGGCTCTGCCTCTAGATAGGCAGAGGCCTCTGCCTATCAGCCAGCTAGGTGGATCCTGACAGTATTGTCGGGATCCGTCCCGGCTGCGGCACTCTCGGTATATAGGGGGCAATAGCTGGCTATATACTGAGCTTTGGGTCACGGGAGGAGGTTAGTATATGTCCTCCTGTGACCCTAAGAAAAACTATGGGATAAAAAGGTTACCCCATAGTTTTCTTTTTAAAAAGGTACATGAATGCATTTTAAGATTTAACTCCTAAATTTAGTTTCTCTTTAAGCCATTATGTAAAGAGGCTTTTTAAAGCACCGGTTAGCAGAGAGGTCAAACATGGTCTTTAGGCCATCATCCTATAGAGAGTCTACGATTATTGTCAAGTATGCTCCAATGGAATGTACATACACAATACTGAAATACCGGTATTTATAAATCAGTCTTCATACATGGCTAAGTCACCCTCCATGGAAAAATATTAAAATAAGATAAATACTATTGTGATTATGATTTTGTGTCTCATTGTCTCAGCCCCCAATGAGTTGTCTAAGAGGATAACCAAAGCAACCAAAAAAAATAAAAGGAATGAGAGGAAGTCAACTGCTCAACGAGAACCATTGCTGGGTTTTCTCTTTCTGGTTTCAAAAAGCACAACCTTGCTATGTTAGGTTTATGATCTAAGGTCATACAATGTATCTTATTTGTATTTTCTGTATCTTATTTGTATCTTATACTGTATTTTTTTTATTACGGTAACATTTACCAGAGATTTGGCTTTCTTTAGATTTGGCTCTTCCATATTCTGATACTAATGGAATGTGAACAACCGTACTCACTAAAAAGGAGATGAGCTTGATTAGCCTAACAGGGAACCTAAGGTTTTATGTCAGGTCAGATCTGATCTCCGGACTTCTGTTAAAGAATAACTAACGGTAATATTTTTCCCCATTTTATTTCGCTGCAGATTTCCCCTTTACTATCTGCCCTGTATGTACAAGACATTCAGAGTAAATCTCTCCAAAGTGAAGGAACCCCGCCCCCCGTGGTCATTCAAAATCACCCCCATTGGAATATTTTCTTCTATATTCATCTGTTCTGATGACAGTTTAAACATTTTGTTGTTTCCACATCACTTTCCATCCATGGTGACAATGTACACAAGGACAATTTAGGGTTATAAGCAATATAAATCTGTAAGCTAGATTTAGCCTCATCTGTGCTCGCTGTATTATCTTGGGATGTACATTTAAATCAGAGTACGTAATACCAGCCTTTAAATGGAGAAAAAAAATAAAAATACTAATATGGATCTGCTTATCCAGAAAAAAAAATGAAGGTAGCTCAATTAGGGATTAAATTCAGGTCTGGGTTGAGCATGGGTTCAAGGTGAGCCCAACCTGTTGGTGGAAACAATATACTATGTTATTCAGTAGCTGCCTAAACTCACTCCAACAATGAGCTTCATTAACTGGCAACTTTATGTCTTTCCTTTTCACAATAGAAAAGGTGATTCTGCCACAAGCGTTGGATTGTTTAAGCCAAGAGAGTTGGTGCATTGCTAAACTCTTCATCTTTGTCAGGCAAGGGAGTAATGTCTGCCTTGGCAATCAGAAAATAATTCATGAGCTTTGATCTGCTTGGCCTCCATGTGATGGCCACAACAAAGTAAGCTGGATAGAAGACCATTTGGTTTGGCATCCACATCAATCCTCCTTAGATCTGGAGTTCCCTTCATGTGATCTCCTGGATAGAAGACCATTTGGTTGGGCATCCACATCAATCCTCCTTAGATCTGGAGTTCCCTTCGAGTGATCTGGATAGGAGACCATTTGGTTGAGCATCCACATCAATCTTCCTTAGATCTGGAGTTCCCTTCATGTGATCTCCTGGATAGAAGACCATTTGGTTGAGCATCCGCATCAATCCTCCTTAGATCTGGAGCTCCCTTCATGTGATCTCCTGGATAGAAGACCATTTGGTTTGGCATCCACATCAAGCTTCCTTCGATCCGAGTGTAATATTCTTTGTTACCGATGCAGAGCCATAGCAAGATTATTCTATAGGTATAGACGTCTGTGGCGGCGGAAGCAGTAATAAGGCCTTGTTCACACCATGTCCGTTGAGCTGCATTTTTCAGCAAACCAACGTACACGTAGGCCTTGACCTGGGCACGTAGAAGAACCTTTTCTTTAAGAGCAAAAAATGTTTTCTAAACAAGGATTTTCTCCATCGATTATTGTGATACCTTAAACATTTTCCGTATAAGCAGTCCCATATTAGCAATACAAACCCATCAAAAGGTTTTACTCCCTTCACAACTCTATCCAAAAGCTATAAAAAATAAAAGAAGTTTGGCTTCAGATATATTAAAAATAAGTGATGACATTGAAAAACAGCCATGGTGTGGTGCTGGAGGCAGGGCCTGTATATGTAATGAACCAATATGGCTGCCAACATGGGCAAATATAACAATCTCTATGGAGAACCAAATCAAATCCATTTCAATCTTACGAAAAACCCAATATGTAAATGGATAAAAACTTGTTTCCCTTTAAATGTTTTTTTCCCCACCTAACCAGATTCTAATATTCTAAAGATTCCCCACGTGTATGCAGCAAATCAGACATTATTATTAAAAACTGGGAGGAGGAAAAACCTGTAAATTCCATTTTATGCTATTTAGCCACAATATCTTAAATTTACACCTTCAGACTATTTTATCATTACCTGTATTTTCGGACATGGGGTTTAAATACCATATAGGTGATGGTGTTCACCAACTACAGGAAATTTGACCAGTCAAAGTCTGTTGAATGGTTTTAAAATCCATATAGCATGATGATGATGAGCTTCAGTCTACAATTCAGTCCAATCCCAACACTGTAAAATCCTGTCCTGGTAATCTACTCTCAAGCAACGCCTGGATATAACCCAATGAACGTGATCCAGTCCTTGAGGCATAGAGTCATGTGGTCACCAGACATTACATATAATCCTAGCACTGTGCAATCCTGTCTTGATGATCATAAAACAGTCTACAGATCACATGACATCCTCTCAGAAAGAGAGCTCATCCAGATGAATTTACAATCCGGAGATCACTGGACGTTCATAATACCATCACTGGATGATCACTGGATAATAATCTACAGCAAAGTGATCATTGGACATCAGATATATTCCAAGCACAGAGTGATCCAGCCCTGATGATCTACAAGTGGATCACTAAACATTGTGGATAATCCCAGCATTGCCAGCTCATGTCCTGTTGCATACAGCATGGAGTTCAGTAGGCCTTAAGTATAATTCATCATTGTCTACACAAGGCCATGGGATTGTGCATTGTCCTACATACCATGGACCATACCCACCTGGAAATGTTGGTCCTCCATATGAAATAGACCTCGAGTATAATTCACCATTGTCTACACAAGGCCATGGGATTGTACATTGTCCTACATACCATGGACCATACCCAACCTGGAAATGTTGGTCCTCCGTATAAAATAGACCTCGAGTATAATTCACCATTGTCTACACAAGGCCATGGGATTGTACATTGTCCTACAAACCAGGCTTGGTTTGGATATGGAGCATACCAAACCTGGAAATGTTGGTCCTCCATATAAAATAGACCTCGGGTATAATTTGCTACTGTCTACACAACAGCCGTGGGATTGTACATTGTCCTAAATACCCAAACCAGAAAATGAAGTCTCACTAGAAAGGTTGGTCATCCATCTAGAATATTCCCTTCAAGTGTAATGCAGAGCTGGAAACAACCCAGCCTGCAAGAAGGTAAAAGTTCCCCCTATCAATAAATACATCATGTGCTCCTGAGAAAAGTGATGGTCACCTCTTCATCATAGGAGAGCAGAGCTGTGCACTGTGGCAGGGAATGTTGTCCATATGTACGGAATGTCTCAGCTATACATCAAGGCTGTACCCTGCTGTGCTCAGCTTCCTCTCCTGAGCTCCGGACACTCGCCCCTTGGTCCGATACGGCTGCTGACTATCCTTGTCTGTCAAAGGAGGGTAATACTGTCTGTAGCACAGGTAGGCAAAGAGAAGTCCAATGAGAGCTCCAACCACAACATCTAAAATAAATGGAGATACATGGCAGTCAGCAGAAAACACAAAGGTCCCATAACAACAAATTGCATAATGCGGAGGAGATGCAGTTTATAGTGGTCTGTGTCCAAAGTACATGGAGGGATTAAACCTGGCCAGTCTCAACTTTTATTATAGGTAAAAAACCCAACTAATGGACCAACCCTGCCCCTTGCCATACCACCATGGGGTCCACTGAGTGGCCAATAGGTGGTGTGAGTGGCTGGGCTTCAGTGCGTATCTGGGGCTCTGCAGTATACACAAAGAAGTTTAGGCGGTCCAAAGATGGATACAGTTCTAAACATGGAAGTGGTGGCCAACAGCAAAAAACTAACAGAGTCTAAACATATCAAACACCAGGATCCGAACACAATATAGGAGTCACCTCTAACACTTCAATGAACACCAAGAGAGAGATTAGCCAATCTGTACTCCCAAACAATCCAACCCCATGTGAGGGAATTAAATTAGAACTGTCAGAACCCAAAAGGCTACTGGCCAGGCTCACAGTGCAGGAATTCAGGTGGACACTGTATATACTTTTACACCTTCTCCAGACCTGAATCCCAGATAGTTTACTCTGGTAGTGTCAGTAGCTGGCCCCAGGCCCCTCCTGGATGTACCTAATGGCCAACTTGTGGAAGGGTGTAGGGTCAGGGGTCAACACTACCATATGTGTGGAACCTTACAGACTATAGTGGTCCTGGATTTGGACTTCTGGCCAACTTGTGGAAGGGTGTAGGGTCAGGGGTCAACACTACCATATGTGTGGAAACTTACAGAATATAGTGGTCCTGGATTTGGACTTCTGGGCTGTAGAAAAGAGCAACTAAAAGCAACAGGCACTAACTGGTAACTGCATGGCAATGCTGGAGTCTGCTCAGGCAAACTTTATAGTACATAAAAAATAAACACTGGGCGCCTTTCCTGGTACAAATGATCCTTTTATTTGTTTAGAAAGATTAAAAAAGTGATAAATGGTACTCACAAAAGAGGTGGATAAAAAGAGTGTTGGACATAAATCTCAGGATACATGCAGATTCCTAGCAGTCAGAGAAAACAATCCAAATATGCTGCTAGACCAGCAGAAACAAGCTGACTCAGCTGAACGCGCTCTGAGGAAGGGGAAACTCCCTGAAAACGCGTTCAGCTGGCTCCGAAGAAGGGGAAACTCCCCGAAAACACGTTCAGCTGAGTCAGCTTGTTTCTGCTGGTCTAGCAGCATATTTGGATTGTTTTCTCTGACTGCTAGGAATCTGCATGTATCCTGAGATTTATGCCCAACACTCTTTTTATCCAACTCTTTTGCGAGTACCATTTATCACTTTTAATCTTCCCAAACAAATAAAAGGATTATTTGTAGCAGGAAAGGTGCCCGGTGTTTCTTTTTTATGTTTCACACGGTGTAATCCCTCATCTGTAACGGGGCGGCCTGCCTGGAACACCAGATTCAATTTGTGGCTGAAGGAGGTTCCTATCTGGCGCTGGTTTTGCTTTTTGTGGAAAACGTTATAGTACATGGCAGGTGATTCAAGTGAAAAGAGATTTCCATTATACGCCCGCTGCTGGCCCAGATATCCTTACCCTGCCAGTGGTGCTTGTAGTCACAGGTGCGGGATAGTGCAATAGCAATCGCACACAGCAGTGGGAATAGGAAGGTGCACAGTCTCCAGGAATGTCCACGACCGCGGGGGGAAAAACTTCCCAGCTTCCCGGCAATATATAGAGCTGTGAAGCCCAGCCCGGCAAATGCAACTGAGGGGAAAAAGAAAAATGGAAAAAAAGGTAAGTGAGCACGTACAGCAAAGTCTACCAAAGCCTAAAACCTGGGGTGCAACATTTATTTTTTTCTTACTGTAGCACCGGTATACTTGGGGTGCTGCGGAATGTCCCCCACCCCTATCCCCCCACACAAGTGCAATGGCGGGCTAACATTTCCATCTCAGAGACTTATTATTGCTGCATGGTGGAGTGAAAAATAAGTCGGGAGCCAGTCATTTTAGTCTTAACCTCTTACTGCTGAGCTCCTTTCTACTAGAGAGGGTCTAGGGGTGCAGGATACCCCAAAATAGTACAAAAATAGGACCAGTATTCTAAAGTAGCAGTAGGACCTTTGAGAGCAGGCTCTGGGCAATTGCTGGACAGCTAGACAGATCTATGACCCTGTAGGTTGGGGTTTTTGGGGTTGATTTACTAACCTTATAAACACACCACGAACATGTATACACCTCTGTAGTGTGTGTTCCCTCCCAGCATGATCTATGGGTGGAATCTAAACACCTTTGTAGTGTGTACACACCCAGCAGGTGTGTTGTGCAAAGCCCTGCATGAATTACAAGGTGATGTTGTGTAAATTAGCTCTATGTTGTGGTGCTTGCGTTGATGAATGCAGGAATGTAAATGCATGAGCTAACCATTTTTGATTAAACTGTGAAGCAGCATTATATATGCATCGTGTGCATGATTTTTCCATATATGGCATTAGTAGAAATATGCTTTTAGAGACTTTTTGGTTGATAAATACGTTTTGCTGTGTAAAAATCACACGCACCTAGTGCGTGTGTGTGTTTAGGTTAGTAAATCACCCCCTTTGAGTCATATTGGATCCATTGTGAACATGGCTCTTCACCCTTCGGCAGCTTTGGATCTCTTCACCAGATAGCAGTCAGAGATTCTTTGATAGGAGATGATCCTCCTTACAGAGCTCCTCTGCAACACTCAGCAAGAATATATTTTGCAAACCCAACTACCTAAAAGGTACTCCTGCAGTGGGCAGCTAAGGTCCTGGGCCCTCAGCTAAGGCAAGGCCCACGTAAAGAGACACCATGCATGCTCTCCGGGCAGAGGCCCATGAGCTGAAGAACCATTTTTGGAAAGGGGCTTCAAATACCTCCCCATACCATTCCTCTGAACAAGAACATCAGGAATCGGTTGGGTGAGATACATATTCATAACTCAGCGATTGTCCTTTCTGCTCCAATTACTGGAATCTCCTCAACAGTAACCGGCAGAAGCAAGCTTAGGAGAACCAGCAGAGTCCAGGAGAATGGAAACCAAGCTCAGGCTGATTACAGCCCAGCTGTAAACACATTGCATTTGCTTAAGAACACCAGCTTGGGGCAGAGTCTCTACATTAAACACAAATAATGATTCCAAATGGTTTTGCATTCTCCATTTTGCCTCTGTTCCGTTTAGTTTATATTTACGGTTCTAAGGATCCAGATTTCTCAATCAGGGACCGAATAGATGTCTACTGTGTCCAGCATGATGCAGATCTGGCACAGATAATGTCCTCAGATTGGGATTCCAGGATCACAGCTTATTACACAAATGTGGTCAAGCAATTCCCACAACTTGACGGATTTCTACACCGCGTCAGAGAACCGCCCAATCATTGACCGGGGGGGGGAATACACCCAGAACTACCGGACATATGGCTTTTCAATGGACCTTACGTCGCAGAGATCCGGAGTGTACTTGTATAGTGGTAGTTGGTCATAGGACAATATTCAGAAATAATGAAATGTTTATCTGATGATGAATGACATTTTGCTCACATGAGGAGTGGCCGCTGGGAAAGCTCTTTCGCCCTTCAATCACCACTTCCGGGTCCCCTGTACATTCCAGTCCTGGCAACTCGCGCCCATCCGGGAAACAGCGTTGTAAGAAGTCAGGACGTGGCCTAAAGGAGGAAGGAGAGGTCAGCAGAGACTCGGGTGTAGTACACGGAACCCAATGTCCAAATGCAGATGACAAATACACGCATCAGATGCGCCAGTGCGCAAAAATTATATGTTACATATCGCCGTGAACGACGCAGTGAGAGCAATCATTCTAGGCCCATCAATCACTGATAACACTAAACTGATGAGCGGTAAAAGCTTTTAAAGTGTCGCCTATGGCCAATTTTGGGTATTGTAGTTTTGAGGTTTCTGACGCGCGCAATTTTAAGGTTTGACATGTTTGGTGTCTTTTTACCCGCCTGACCCCGTCTTTTATATTTTAGAAAAAAATTGGGGTGATAATAAATGTTTTATAATTTAATATAGGGGAAACTGTTTTTTTTTTAAAATCTTCAGTAATTTTTCCTTATTAGGGATGCACCGATACCGGTATTTTGGTAATTTTTTTTTCGGTACTCACCGATACCAATTACCGAGTAACGGAAGTCCTATTCAGGAAGCCAGGTGGCGTGTAATGACTCGCCACCTGGCTTCCTGATTAGCCGGGCAGCGTGTAAAGACTCGCTCCCCGATTAACGATCAAGTCTGTCCCCTCTTACCTTGAAGTACTCGTGCTAGGCATCGGAGCATTTGGGCGAGTACGAGTACTCACCCAAATACTCGGTATCGATACTAGTATCGGTATCAGTGCATCCCTACTTAATATAGTAAAACAATAAAACCCCCGTGGTGAATAAATACCACCAAAAGAAAGCTCCATCTGTCCCCAAAAAAATGGTATAAAATGCATTTCAGTACAGCGCTGCATGACGGAATAAATGTCAGTCAAAGTACCGCAGCGCTGAATACTGAAAAATGGCCTGGATGGGAAGGGGGTTTAACACCGCGGACTTCCAAGGGGTTAAACTGTGCACCTACAATAGAACTATCCTGCAGTCGGGCGCAATGCCACTTCTGTCCACTAGAGGGAGGTAGACATAAGAAACCAAGAGCTAATCGGGATGTATAGCAGAACTAAGCTTGTCACGGTGCACTGTGCAATGCTTAAAAAATTAAACAAACCTTCCCTTTCCAGGATAAAAGTCCCCCGGCATGTGCAACAATTTCCAATAATTCTAAAATGAAATAAAAAATAGACACACACAATCTTACCTTCCAACTATGAGTTTCACTGTATTTGTGAATACGCCATTAAGAGCTAAAGCAAGGCTGGCAGCTGAAGAAACAAAATAAAAGATTTATTTTAACAATTAAAGAAAAGTGCATTCCAGTCAAATTCAAGTTCTAAAATTTGCAAAAAATGACCTCAGGTTTTTTAGCATTTCACATTAAACTGCCATGTAGGACTTTTTTTATTATTATTAATACAATACAGCTCTCTTTTTTGTGCGCATTTCAGTGTTGCAGATCACCTGCAGCCTATTTTCAGCCACATTCTGACTGCATGCATTCCAGCGATGGCTGCATGGCATTTCTCACAGAAGGTTTCCTGATGCTGATAATATTGGACCACGTATTCACAATGTAGGCAGCCGTAGTCTGCCATGAGATCTTAAAGGAGAACTATGAGGTGCGTGCTTTTCACTCACCTCATAGTTCTAGCCGACCGGTGACAATGAGACTGTCCATTGCTGATTGGCTGATTCGCGGTTGCATTGTTTTACTGGCTCCAATGCAAAAATATAATCAATGCAGATTTTTGCTCTTTTATGATGCCAAGTCCCCGGCAGTCCCATTGATTCCTATGTATAGTCCGTATTATTGGACTAATAAAAAGATACTTAAAAGGAGAACTATGAGGGGAGTGATTTTCACTCACCTCATAGTTCTAGCCGACCTGTGACAATGAGACTGTCACAGGTGGGCTCAGTAGATCAGGAAGTGAGGGAACACATACCGGCGCTCGCTCACTTCTCGATCCTGTTCCGGCAGAGAGTCGTGATAGGGGAGTGACTGGATTCCCCCCTCCCCGCTCCGATCCTTCAGCACTGACTGGCGGAACGGACGGGGAGGGGGCGGGTACAGCTGGCTCTGCCTCTAGATAGGCAGAGCCAGCTGGCAGTCACGCAGCTTGGGCGGATCCCGGCACAATTGTCGGGATCCGCTTCAGCTGCGGCGTCTCAGTATATAATGAGCGGTAGCTCGAGGTATACTGGGCTTAGGGTGACGGGAGGACGCTAGTTTGTGTCCTCCCGTTACCCTAAGGAGAACTATGGGGAAAAGCCCTAACCCCATAGTTCTCCTTTAACTGAATGAAACCTCACAAGGAGCTCCCCATAAGAGATGAGTCACTTCCTCAGACTGATTGTGTGTGTAAATTTTAGCTTTAGCTATTGAGGTCTGTACCCAGCAAGACTTTTTAGACACACACACACACACACACAGCCCGGCATTTGTCAGATAATGCGGCACTTGGCGCAGAAAATTGCTGCAATTACAAATGTTTGGGCGTTCATGTTTCTTTCTTTGGTCTGTATTGGGGTAGAAGGATGGGACATACTATGGATGTGCTGTGAACTTTTGGGGACTTTTCCTCGGACGTCTGCAGCACATCCGGTGTCCACTCCAGACATAAATAATCAAACTCTGTCCACGGCGATTTAACCCTTTCATAACAGAGTTGGACACATTCTCATCTGTGACTACAATGTCAGTATGGGATAACAGACACCGGCACTCCAGGTAATGAATCAATAGCGTCTGTTTATTGACGCATGAGACATCGCACAATGCATCAAAAAGCAACGTTTCGGGGTCTCACAGAATCATTTTGCCCAATGAAGGGTCAATAAATAGACGCCATTGATTCATTACCGGGAGCGCCGGTGTCTGTTATCCTGTGATTATAGACGGATGCCAATCGTCGACTGCCGCAGCACCCGTCTTTTTTCAGGAACAGAGGTCTTGAGTGAGCGCGATGAGTTTATGGACCGTACAATGTCAGGATGCCCCCCCCCCCTCTCCCCCCCTTGGATATTGAACTTCCGGTGTTCTCAGGTCAGAGGTGGAAGGACTCATTTATATTCCGCTGCCATCAGTATAAAGATTACCGAGTATCGCTTCACGTGCGTCCGCGCGATCCGCTCGCCGACATAGCCGGGCCAAAACCACAACCGAAATGGGAGCCAAGAAAGAGATGAGCTGGAAACAGAGAAGACGTGATCAACGATAGAGCCGCGATACATCTGTACACAGTTATAGCAAGTGGAACGTCGGGTCTGTATACAGAGTCCCCGCGTTTAAAAAGTGAAATGTTGATACAAAAACAGGATTTTTAATAAAAAGACAAAAACAAACACTCTACATGTCTTCATCCTTCATGTAAAAGTTACATCATGATATAAAGTAGAACTTAGAAATAATGCAATGCAGGCAGAACATTGCTGGTGGGAGGAGCCGGCAGGGTGCTGTACATAGCTCCCTGAAAACATCACAGCACCCTGCCTCAGTACTCCTCAAGAGCCCTGATGCAAGCAGTGGGAGGAGCTATGCAAATATTAAGCTGGCAGTGTGCAGTGAAATCAGAGGAAGCCATTTCAGTCTAGGAGAGGAGCCGGCACAACTGTGCAAGACTGAAGGGAAGGCCGGAGTTCAGGTTTTTAATGATGCAAACATGGCCCCGGCAGCGAAAGGGTTAATTGATGGCAGCCCCAGAGATACAGGAGGGTCAGCAATGACAGCCGACACGTTGAAGCATTTGCACACGGGGTACTTACAAACATGCTGTTGGTGGGGACCCGATCGGAGACCACGTACGGGTTTCTATAGAGCCACATCTCCTCTGGCTGGATGACTCGCTGGAAGGGATGCATGATCTCCGTCATCCTGGGAGAGGTGAAAGAGCAAACAAACAATCCTCAGCCTGGTACAGCATTCAACCATGGATGTGATTACATGAAACTAGTACAAGTACATAAACAGGTCCTCCAATGACCAGCCTCCAATGACCTGCCTCCAATGACCTGCCTCCAATGACCTGCCTCCAATGCTCCGCACAGCAGGCTGGGTGAAGGAGAGGCAGCACTTTGGCTTTATTGCGGTGCACAGTGCGGTCAGTCACAGCTGTAAAGACCATAGTCCTCCTTCACTGACCAATCACAACTACAATTCAACGTCTGAACAATGTAACATTATCACTGTTTGCTGGAAGCAATGCATGATGGGAGATGTAGTCTTGAGAAATGGAGATTGCAGCACATCGAGCAGCAGGGAAAGAGACGCAAAGCACGCTGGGCATCCAGGAAGTTGCTGGAAGTGACGGGCAGACGGAAGGCGGCGCTCACTACGTAAAGGGATTTTTTTCAGGTAAGCTTTGATTGTATTATCAGAGACAACGCCACTATGTATTCCTATCACACTGCTGATGTCATAACAGGAGAGGAGATGCCGGGACTTTACATGTCCTGTAACTGCAGAGGATTCCAGATACAATTAGAAACTCTTAGAGAAGGGGCACACTTCCTCCTCCTGGGTACAGAGGAGCACGTCACCAACTCCTCTTCCTCCTGGGCATAAGGGGGCATGTCACCAATTCTTCTCCTTAGGTAATAGTGCTAGAGCTTGGTAAATGGCTGCTCAGCAGAGCCTTATCCTCCACAAGAAAACCTAAGCAGGAGTCTAGGGCCCTATGGATGTCTGGAGGGGGGGGGGGGACCCAAAACAA
>NW_017308286.1:18527-20485 GCF_000935625.1 Nanorana parkeri | reverse complement strand
GGGGAACACAATACAAAACTTAATACTCCTGCAGTAAACTAATGTATGGCACTATAGGTCAAAGCTGTGCACCTGCCTGTCACTTCACAATGGAGGATGCATTTGTAGGCAGTTGGCATCTGATGTGACTGTGCCAGTGCAGATGAGGCGGCTTCTCTGTTCATCATGCGAGAGGATGTGGGGGCCCATCTCTGCTGCCTTGCCATGGGCCCCCAATTTACTTTTATCCATCTCCGCTGCTTAGACACCCAGCACTGCCGCATTGGCGGTGTCTAAGCCCTGTGTCCTTGGAAAGCTTCTTCTGGTCACTTTAATGGGTGACCAGAGCACCGGGAGAGCGACGGAAGGCAAGTACAAGCAGCTGCTGGGGCCAGCACTAAAGAGAACCTGTTACTTTACTAGAAGCATTGATCAACATTTTACATTTGAATCACTTCGTCATTTACAATGTATTAAAGCAAATTCTTTGCCTGGGGGTTGAGGGATTTGGCCGTACCAAGGTTATTATTTTGTAGAGATACAACGGTTTTTCCTGTGACAAGAAGCCAAACTTGCTCTCTTACCACAAGTGTAAAAGGTCAACATGTAAAAGGATCAATATAGGTTACCGAACACATTGTACAAACATCTTCATGTCACAGTCGCCTTACTCATTAACTAGATGTACTTACAGGAATATACCCAGCAGCAGGACTCTGATAAAGAACTCGGCCGCAAAGCCTTCCAGGATCCTCTTCTCCATCCCGGGGACAAAGTCTCGTCCTACAAAATGGCGAACAAAAGATAACCTAAGTGGAGCGTCACATCGGAACATCCCCTCCCCCTCCCAGTGTCATTTCCACTGTTCTGGCAGCCTGGCCAAACAGCAGTCCACAATGAAGCATTTTCCAAATTGTATACATTGGACTCCATGCAACGTGTCTTACTGGTATATTGGAGGTGCCCCCCCCGTACCCCCTTATATTAGCCTTTGGTGCCATCATACAATTTGTAACCAAATAAAACCATGCAGAGATAGATAAACATAATAAATTGCAAGTTCCTGCCGCAGGAATCCCTAAACTATAGGTGTGAATGGAGCCTAAGTCCCGGAGACTGTGGAGATCCCTCCGCACTCCCTACTAGTACGGCCCTTGAAGTGGCTGCGGATGGCGCCGCTGTATCCGAGTGAAAATAGTATGTCACCAGCACACCAAGATCCAACGCACAAATGCGTCTTTATTGACCCGTGTACATCTCGCCACATACTGGCAACGCTTCGCAGCCACTTGGGGTCCCTTCATCGGGCATAGTATGATAAATGATTGCAGTGCAGTCCGTTTTAAATACCAACACCCAGTGCAGAATCAGTCCCAAAAAAGTCTGAGCAAGGCGACCGCTGAACAGCCACATAGTGAGCTCTGGATGGAGACGCCCCACTGAGGAAGGTAACGGCCCTCCATCACTATCAACAAACTGAAGAACGCGTTTCCCACATTTTTCTATGAGGATTAAATCACTTTACCTGATCCTTCAAATCAGTGACCAGCTCTCAGCTTGTCCCGGACATACCCCGGGGATCAGATTTTATTTTTAAATATTTATTTGAGGTGACCTTTACATGAGCATGAAATCGGTACCTTGTGTCCGATGCAGAAAGCAGATAAACCGGTTTATGGTGACATCCTACAAAACCTGCTTTACCCAAAACACATCAAGAGCAAGTAGTAGTCACTACGTCAATAAAAACTCCAAACAAATCACGAAAAACGCACAGCGCAACCGGACAATTCCTATGCCTAAATCTGAAGCAATCTGGAGCCCCTAGAGAGGCAATTATTTAACCTCCCGAGACCCAACGCAGGCTGCTTACCATTTGAAATAATACTCACCTTCTGCAAATTGATCAAATCTTCCCACCCCTGCACACAGTCCGACTTCTCCCTCCCTCTGACCCCTCCCCCCATGGCCCTCCCCCT
>NW_017308286.1:15653-17985 GCF_000935625.1 Nanorana parkeri | reverse complement strand
GCCCTCCCCTTCTATGTTCATTGTTCTTATAGATATCACTTGTGGATGCGCTCAGTACTCTTGATAAGGTTTGCCCCATGGAGCCAGGCATCTAGGATTCATAGGTCAGTCATGGCAGTCCACGTATTGGTCAGAAAAGGAGTCAAAAAGACTAACTGCAGACATTTTTGCATAGAGTGGGTTACAGTTAAACCGTTATGGTTGTCGGTGAGGCCATTGGGCCATTTTCCAATACTTCCTGTCCTTGTGCCGTCTATATAAGAAATAGGGGGAGTGGTGGTAGCAGTTGTCACCAGGATAGGAAGACACAGACAACAATAGAAACCCATAATCACTGGTTCCAAACCTTCCTCACTCTAATAAAAAGGTGTCTATGTATAGGCAGCCAAGAACAAGGTGCCGACTATCCTACCTGGCGAAGATGCCCAATCACCAACCTTTTCAATGATCTAGGCAAGTCAGCAAGACGACAGAACCTTCACCGCGGACGGCTTTGCTAAATGTAACCCCTCCTGGGACATCCAGATCGCAGATTAAAGTAGTGCGGTTCCTCCTGGCAGCAGGGAAATGGACCACTGCAAGACAATGGGGGGGGGGGGGGGGCGGGTGATCACACTGCAGCATGTCATCACATGACCTAACAAAATGCAGTCGATGTTTAAGCCGGCAATACGTTTCCTCTCTGGCCAACTGTATCAAAGTGATTCCTCTCCGGTCATCCCCTTCTCTACTGTGCAAAATGCCAAATACTTACTGTGCTTGAATGGACATTTAGGCTCATGCACATGAACGTACAATACCCTGCACTCAGATCTATAAGTTACGTTGTTTATTATAAATAGGGAGGGAGCCGCCTGCAGCCTGGCAACCAAAGACGCTCAGCGGCACACGCCACCTAAGCCCTAGCAATCAAGGATGCTCCATGGCCTGAGCAGTCTGCACCCTAGCAAGCAGGACCGCTCGGTGGCACAAGCTGTCTGCGCTGTAGCAACCAAGGGCCTTCGGTGGATTGTGCCGTCTGTGCCCTAGCAACCAAGGGCACTCATCAACACAAGCCACCTGCACCCTAGCATCCAAGGACATTGGGTGGCATGAGCTGTCTGAGCCCTAGCATCCAACGATACTCAGTGGCACGAGCTGGCTGCACCCTAGCAACCAAAGACACTCGGCAGCACAAGCCATCTCCATCCTTTCAAATCAAGGATAATCTGGGGAACAAGCCACCTGCGCCCTAGCATCCACAGACGCTAGGCGACAGGACCCATCTGCGCCCTAGCAACCACGGACGCTGGCTCTACTGATCATCACCTTTCACCATCTCGTGGAGTCACGAGGCGGCCCAACGAAGTACTGATGGGGTGGTCATAATAATCTGGTGTGTGTACATTGTATTATATATTATTAATATATGCATTAATGCAATAAACACCTCTTACCATCCATGGGCAAAATGAGTCACCCAAATTCCAATACAATCAGATAATGATAAAGAATGACAGATCTGAATTGTGATTGGTCGCCAGCCTCCTGTAAAAGTTGTTACATTGTTGCACTTACACTCTCCCACGTGACGTGTAACATCTCTGCAGCTCTACACAGTGTAATCTGGTCCCCCCTTCTATATACGATCAGAGATGGGAGATTCCATTCTAGAACACCGACAATAACCCTCCGAACATCAGCTGCATCTGACAGCTGCAAGGTTGTGCGCTGACGTCATCGCCCCGCCCACCTACCTTGCACACGTGGCACACCTCTCCGTTCCGAGCGGCTGAGCTTCAGTCCGCTACTTATATAGGGAGCCGAGAGGCAACGAGAGGGGAGCGCCGGGACAGAGAGGCCGGTGGGTGACAGGAGGAAACTACACCGCCACCTGCGGTCCGCCGAAGGATGTACAGCTATGAGCTCCAACTGTCCCAGGTGACAGTACACATCTGATAAGAGAATTACAAGCACAGTCCACCTTGTGCAAAGAAATGAATGAATACTCCAAAACTGATGACAGGAAATAAAGGTGCATTTGTTATTTGTTTACATTTGGAGCCTGAATAGCAATGCACACAGGGTTGGTGCTAAGGTTTGCCACCTTTTCTTCAAGTGAAGCCCGAACACTTTAGCGCCGCGCTGCAATTTTTTTTAGGGGGGAATATAAAGGAGAGAGTAAAGTCTTCAGGTGGCCTGGTAGTTTGTGCGGGCTGGTGGTCTGTATGACTCTCGGGTGGGCTGTGCGACTCTCGGGTGGGCTGTGCGACTCTCGGGTGGGCTGTGCGACTCTCGGGTGGGCTGTGCGACACTCGGGTGGGCTGTGCGACACTCGGGTGGGCTGTGCGAC
>NW_017308286.1:1691-15106 GCF_000935625.1 Nanorana parkeri | reverse complement strand
CCCCCCCCCCCCCTCATAGTTCCCCTTTAAGAGATCTTTTTGAGATGAAGTTGGTCTGTCGGTAGAGGAGAAAACTTAAGATCAGGATCGGTTTCATCTGAAGGAAGGAGGATCACGGCTTCAAATAGTGTGAGGAAGGAGGTTAATCCTACAAGAAGCGTTTTGAGACCCAAGGGTCTGAGCACGGAGGTGAGAGGCTTGTTTAGCAGAGCACTGGTATTTTCTGTCAGCACTGCAGCAAAGGATTACATTTTTTTTTTTCATGCAAAACTGGTTTAAAGGAGAACTATGGGGTCAGTGTTTTTCCCCATAGTTCTCCTTAGGGTAACGGGAGGACACAAACTAGCGTCCTCCCGTTACCCTAAGCTCAGTATACCGCGAGCTACAGCTCGCGGTATACTGAGACGCCGCAGCCGGAGCGGATCCCGACTTAGATGACGGGATCCGCCCAGCTGCGTGAGTGACAGCTGGCTCTGCCTATCTAGAGGCAGAGCCAGCTGTACCCACCCCCTCCCCCATCCATTCCGCCAGTCAGCGCTGGCAGATCGGAGCGGGGAGAGGGGAATCCAGCCCCTCCCCTGTCACGGCAGAGAGCCGTGACAGGATCGAGAGGTGAGCGAACGCCGGTATGTGTTCACTCACCTCCCGATCTACTGAGCCGACCTGTGACAGTCTCATTGTCACAGGTCGGCTAGAACTATGAGGTGAGTGAAAAGCACTCGCCTCATAGTTCTCCTTTAAGGATCATACACAAGAAATCACAGGAGTGGACAGAGTGACACACAAAGAAAGACTAAGAATACACATTTGTTTTCTGTTTTATTTTATACATCAAGGGGTCTACTCACAAAGCTGCCGAAGGATCTAGCCGTAGCCTCGGCGGATCCTTCGGCCCCAGGACCCCTTCGGTTCAGTAGTACCGAAGGGCTTCTATACGGGCTATTCACTATAGCCCGTACAGCTCCCGAAGTTGGCCGAGCGGTTCAGTCGAGCCGAAGGCATATGCTTCGGCTGGACTGAGCTCACTTCACTGCGGGTCGGTTATTCACACGGCTGCCCTCGGCAGCTTTGTGAATAATCCCCTTAAGACTTGAGAGAGCTGTCTGCATTTAATGATTTCATGGACAGTTTGTTTCAATGATGTGTTTATCACACTGACACGGGACGTTTGCTACTTTGTCACTTTTGATACTTTTTTTCAAAGATAATTACCTTTCACTCAGCAGTTGATAAGAAGATTGAATTTGAATATTGTTTTCACAGAAGTATTGTTCACTGTTATATTTGGTTTTTGCACACATTATTTGTTTACTGCGTTGGGTGACAGCCGGGGGCGGATTTCCCACAAGGCCAACCAAGGCCGGGCCTTGGGGCACCAGGGAGTAGAGGGGCAGCAGGGGTGTGGAATTCCTATCTCCCAATGCCTGGGACATGCATTGCCGGGCAGGTAGTAGTTTTCTACATTTAGCCCTGCTTTGGGCACGCAGAGCTAAATGTACAGCGGGGAAGCCGCCGCTTGTTTTGTACAAGTGATCTCAGCGATGTCGCCAAGATCACTGGTACGCAGCCTGCATACAGGGATTGAGGAACCTGGCCTTGGTGCAGCAGAGAGAGTAAATCCGACCTTGGTGACAGCAACGCTTCACATATTTGAATGATATTTATGCAGGCTCAAGCAGCCAGTTCAAAGGAGAACTTTGAGGTGAGTGCTTTTCACTCGCCTCATAGTTCTAGCCGGCTTGTGACAATGAGACTGTCACAGGTCGGCTCAATAGATCGGGAGGTGAGCGAACACATACCGGCGTTCACTCACCTCTCGATCTCGTCACGGCAGAGAGCCGTGACAGGGGAGGGATGGGATTCCCCCCTCCCTGCTCCGATCTGCCAGCGCTGACTGGCGTAACAGACGGGGGAGGGGGCGGGTACAGCTGGCTCTGCCTCTAGATAGGCAGAGCCAGCTGTCACTCATGCAGCTGGGCAGATCCAGACAGAATTGTCGGGATTCCGCTTCAGCTGCGGCGTCTCAGTATACCGCGAGTTACAGCTCCCTATATACTGAGCCTAGGGTGACAGGAGGACGCTAGTTTGTGTCCTCCAGTTACCCTAAGGAGAACTATGGGGAAAAGCCCTAACCCCGGAGTTCTCCTTTAAGTGAGCAGCAGTAAGGAGGAACACCCAGTTTTTTTTTTTAAGAGTAATTGAGCGCAGAAGTCTCGGTTAGAAAATGTACATTTTATACACGAGCACACAGGAAACCAGAACAATAGACAAGAAAGGGAATGAGTTTTATTGCTGAAACAGTGGTAACAACCCGTGTCCTTTGAGAATAGCTTCAAAGTTAAAAACTTTTCCATAATTGTGCCCCTAAAAATGTGCACACCCCTTTCTATGCGCACAGCATTTAAAAATGAAATAAAGACACTTAAATATTGTTTTATAGAGATATTTTTCTTCTGTTTGACATTACAGACTGCAAGAATATATCCATTGTATGTACAGGAATATATAGCCAGTCAGAGCATAAAATGTACAGTGTTCAGTATTCAAATCCATATCTACATATTTACATTCCGTATAAGTTAAGGGAAAAGAGTTTTACTTACATAGAAAGTTTTTACTCTTGTGCTTTGTAAACTATAGGAAACTTTTCTTTAGGCAAAAAAACTGACTACAAATCCCGGATGGAACTATTTTAGGCATTAAAGGAGTATTCAAACGAGTGAAGCCTTCAAGACCTTCCAAATCTTCTGGTTCCACTGGTTTTATAACAAGCGATATCGATGAAATAACGGCCGAACTGAAGAAAATAAGCTTTGTGAATTGACCCCATTGTGCTTTGGATACAAGGCAGTCCTGTTTCATCAGACAGTCAATTATTGCAAACCTAAAACTGTCCACATATACTCAGCACTCTATTCCAACGCAGCAAAAATCTTCTGGACATATTGCACTCTTATAATATTCTCTGACTAGAAGCCGATTGGTCAGAAGAGGTCGTTCCCTGAAGCCCCCCCCCCGCAGTAAAAACGTCCATGTTCTGACTTGGTTGCTGGACCTGTAAGGTGAAACACTTGCATCTAGTGGTCACTGTCCGTATTACACCCCATTGGCACTGGCTTTTGCCTGAGGGAACAAGAGAAGTGACAACGGAATGAAATGAATGTACTGACACAGGAATGGATCACAATGAACACTTGTCAGAGGCACCATCCAGAATCTTGTCTTTGTTTGCCGGTCGAAGGGACCAATGTGGCCCCGAAATGTTGTTTGCTTTGCGATATTATGAACTTGTGCCAATTAACTGCTTGCCGTCCGCCAACTGTAAATACACGGGCAGACGGCGGAGGCTTACGGCGGGTTGACGTGCCTGTATGGCATTTTTTGTGTCTGGCCGCAATCCCGCCGGGCATGCAAACAGCCGGTACCGGCTGTTACATACAAGCGTTCGGCCAGCTCTACAGCCAGCCGATTGCTTGTATTACACCGTACAGTGTCGTGTCGCCCCAGTCTGGTCTGGTGGTAATCTGGATGTGGTGTGAATGGGCCCTAAGAGACCCCTCTTATGTCTCCATAAAGAGGACCTGTCATTGTATATTGGATATCACATAGGGGGCTTGTTAGCCCCCTATGTGATAGCAATAAAGTAAAAAAAAAAAAAAAAACACCCAAAAGAACAATGACTTCGGACTCATACACCCACCGTGCTTCTGCATGCACTTCTGGTTCTGCAAGTCCTAAACCCAAGAGCATTCCCCAACTCCTTATTGGCTGAATCAGCGTGGCAGCCAGTCAGCTAGAATTTTCAGAAGGAAGGGCCAGAAACGGAATTCTGCATTGTTCCCTCATCAGAAGCGTACTCTAGTAGCACGGGTTACCCTTTGTATACTTACACCTTCCTTTGCTGGCAGGGCGGAGTCATGTGCAACAGATTTGGAGGCGATATCTTCATCCTGTGCCAACAATAAAAACAAAGAGGAAGGAAAGGGAACAATATCAGGCCGATGCTGAGCAGTTAAACAGGTATGGCTGCATTACCGTATTTGCCGGCGTATAAGACGACCCCCTACTTTTTGTGTTAAAATATAGGTTGTGGGCTATACTCGTCGTATAAGACGAGTAAAGCCCAAAATAATGTTTCATTGCACCCACTAACATCCATGGCGGTATTCCCGAGTGTGGCTCGGGGTTAATTTTCAGTACCATAAGCGGTAAACCCGAGCCACACCCGGGATTACAGTCTCTCACCTTGTCCACGATCCCCGCAGCGTCCTCCATCTTCCGGGTTCCGTCCTTCAGCTACATACAGTATACCGCGCTGAGCCAATCACGGCAGGCTTTGTAATTATTAATACAGGCTTTGTATTAATGAATACAAAGCCTGACGTGATTGGCTCAGCGCGGTATACTGTATGTAGCCGAAGCTACATACAGTATACCGCGCTATTCGTACCACATACGAACAGTATACCCGGAGTATAAGACGACCCCCAATTTTCGGGTCTAAAAACCCGTCTTATACGCCGGCATATACGGTATATTAAAAAAGGGGCCCCGGTAGACCTGCAACCGTCATGTTTACTGATAAGATGTACATCCTACTACGGGGCCACTAACGTCCATGTAATGGGATCAGCCCGCATATGGAAAAGCCTTCTTCATGACATGATCTACATACAGAAGCATGTCACCTGTTTCATGACCTACTTGGATAAAACCGAGCACATGTATTACTTCTACACAGTGCCCTTCACTGGGAAACAATATACAATCATGACTACGAAATACAGGATCAGTCTAATATATGAAAGCTGATCTCCAGGCTTACCTTGCATCTTCCTCACTTGTACAGGCCCTTCTCCTGCACTGAAAATGCTTACTCTTATTTCACAATGTGCATTAGAGGCAGCGTCATCTAGTTCTTTCCTCCCCAGCCTGACTGCCCCTGGCCTGCCCCTTTCATTCATTGGATTTAAGCTCTTTCAGTCATGGAGGGTCAGTATCACATGTGGCATTACCTAGGGTGGTCTGCATTCATATACAGCCTCCCTAGGAGCACCCACTCCCTCAAGCTGTGCTCTGCCACCGTAGAAGATGGAACTTGTAGTATTTTCATTGATCGATCCCTATGAAATCGATGACACCGCCATGTGTGAGCTCCTATCGCACGGCAGAGCTGAATTCAAACACTAACAAATCACCTACAGTAAAGCTGGCCATACACCTTACAATTATCTGCAGATTATCTATGGTCAGATGGAAAAACGCAACAGATTCCTCCATCTACTCTAAACTGTGTGGATGGAGGAATCTCCCGCTTCAGTATCTTGCTAGTCTGCGCCGCTGGCTCCCAAAACACCTGATCAATGCCTGCATCCAATCAGATTGTTGAGGTATTTTGACAGCCAGTGGGGCGGACTAGTAAGGTACTGAAGCGGGAGAGTCCTCCATCCACACAGTTTAGAGTAGATGGAGGAATCTGTTGCACTTTTTCCATCTGACCATAGAAAATCTGCAGATAATATCTATAGGTGTATGGCCAGCTTATGAAAGTGCTCCTGTGATTCAGGTGGGGGAAGGAGATTAGGGTGGATGGTGGATGCAACCATCCTTCATGTTATACCCTAAATGTAGCATCAAAAATGGTCTATAAAGTTGATTCTGCCTTCTCCCTTTATGATATTTTGCATTTCTTAGCTTTTCCTGGCCCAGTGAAGGCTACTGGGTCAATCTCAGTCAATGGTCCCCATGACAAAAACAGAGAAGGTGGATTTCCTCAACAAGAACCTAGTTAGCAGTAAAACCTAAAAAGTGGCCGCCATTATTCCCATCGCCCCAAAAAAGGTTTAATCCGAGATTCACTTCATGAACGTGAGCTAGATCAGCCCCACAAGATTACCCCATAAACCCGGTATGCCCATAAACTAGGGATGCACTGATACCGATTTATATTACCGTTACTTCCGGCAGCATGGAGCTGGCTTCCCGGGCAATCAGGAAGCCGGGCAGCGTGTCATTACCCGCCACTCGGATTCTTGATTGCCCAGGAAGCAGGCTCCATGCTACGCACTTTCACTATGGATTCCTCAAAGGCGGAGTGCATTTGTTATCGCTCTGCCAGTGACAGGAGCCGGCGCTATAGAGGAAGCATCGGCTTATGCGGCTCTGCTCCCTCCGGTGCTGCTGGCTTCATTGGCAGCACTCATTCTCTCCCGCGGCTCTTCAAGTTCCCCCTCATGCCACCACCGGCCCTGGGAATGGTCACAACCAGGTCTTATTTTCGGGGTAGGTCTTATTTTCAGGGAAACAGGGTAATTGGCCGGGAAGCCGACATGCCAGCCAATCAGGAAGATTGGAAAAGGGGTCAGTACTGGCTGCCCGGCTTCCTGATTGGCTGGGAAGCCGGCTCCATGCTGATTGGCCGGTAAGCCAGCTTCCCAGCCAATCAGCATCGAGCCTGCTTCTTTGGCCAGGAAGCCAGCTGTTTTTACCTGCGTCCCGGCTTCCTCATTGGCCAGGAAGCCGGCTCCATGCTCCCTCACGTTACTGCCGGTCAGAGGAAATCTCCCTCTCACCGGAAGTTTCGGTATCGGGGGGAAGTATCGGAGCATTTGGCCGAGTAAAAGTACTCGGCCAAATACTCGGTATTGGTGCATCCCTACCATAACCATAAACCCAGGCTTATTACCTGAATGCCTTGTAATACCGGAGCTGGGTCTGTTAGTGTATCTTTATCATCTGTAGGCTGTGTTTGGGTTGCTGTTGTCTTTGGTACCTATAAAGTAAATACAAAATGTAATATACCATTTATAAGCAGCAAAGTGCTGACATCAGAAGTCGCTATGTACAAAGCCTGAAGGTAAATGGTTGGGGCTTCTGGAATGTGTGAATATTGTCATTTTCTTTTCTTGTACACTCACCACCCCTCTAGTGATGTAACATCTACAAGCTGGCATCTTCACCCGGTCTTCTTTCGGGTTCTGCATCTCGAGTGATCTTGATTGGCCAATCTGGGATCATGTAACTCCTGTGCATGCTCATAGGAGTTCATTCATCCCAACACCAAGGCACAAATGTTGAGAATGGGCATTGTACATTTTAATAAAAGTCTGCTAGCAGTCAGTAACCTGTTGTAATTAAAAGTCTACCTGCTAGCAATTTCTTTAAGGGCCCATTCACACCACATCATCTCCAGACCAGACCAGATTGTTTTCGGACCCAAAATGCATCCTAATGTATCCCTATGCTATTTCTGGCCTCTGTTCACACCAGCACAGTCCGTTCCAGACCAGACCAGAAAAATACTGCGTGTCTCATTGTATCTGGTCTGGGATGCACTGGAACTGCAGGCAGGTTCACACCATTTTCCGGATCAGATCTGGTCCAGAAAATTATGTGAACCTGCAATAAAAGAAGAACTAAACTCTGGAACCTGTGCCAAAAAAAGGCAAAACAGATGGCAAAAGACTAGTCACCAGTATTGCCAATGGTCTCCCTGCAGCTGATCTTTTCCCCATTACTGACATACAATACCTCCTTCTGCATTGGGTCTCTGTATGGAGGCGGCCATCTTGGTAGAAGCAGGGCTTTGCTTCCTCATGTCAGAGCCTGTGAGAACAGTGAGCAGTACAATGCTTATATCACTAAATCTCACTCCAAATCTTGTGATGCTAGCAGTCACGGGCAGCAATGCCCAATCACCCACATGCACACTGACATGTAGAAGTGACCGGACGGCTATACAAGCAGGGCACTGAATACCGTGTTTTTACTTTGTTAACTATTTTTCTGTTCTGCTCGGTCCCTCTGAGGGACCGAGAAGAACAGCCGAGCTCAGCGGCATTCGGCTATTCACTCACTGCTGTTCGGCCTCTATAAGAATAGGTTGAACAGCAGCGAGTAGCCTGCCAGAGGTTCGGCTCAGCCGATCCAGTTGTTTAGATCGGCTGAGTCGAACTCCTTCTGCACTTCGGGTCAGCCGAATATGCTGAGCATGTTTGGTCGACCCGAAGCCATGCGAAGCAAGCCGATGTACTGCTGATTTTAGCCGATATATGGCTGAAATCAGCCTGAAGTGAATAGCCGAACAGTGTTCGGCTCACTCCACTTCAGGTCGGTCATTCACTCGGCTGCCTACGGCAGCTTAGTGAATAGACCCTTAGGTCTTATTTTCGGGGGATGTCTTATTTTTACCTGGCTGCAGCTGTCCGCTCTCCGCTCTGATGCCGTCCAGGGAGCCACCAGTCAGAAGTTCCCGACCTCACTGGCCATGCAGCGCTGTGCCTGCTGGGAAATGTAGTTCAGCAGCAGCTGAGGCAGACAGGTGGGCGTGCATGCGGGAGCTCCGGCCGGTCATAACATGTAAAATTCTATTATATGTGCAGCTACCCCGAAAATAAGACCTAGCGCTATCTTCAGGGATTTCTGTAATAAAAGACCTACCACTGAACTAGGTCTTATTTTCGGGGTAGGTCTTATATTACAGAAATCCCTGAAGATAGCGCTAGGTCTTACTTTCGGGGTCGGTCTTACTTTCGGGGAAACACGGTAGGAGGAATGTACAGACCCCATGGGCATCACAACAGCCAACTGAGGTAG
The DNA here is from genome assembly GCF_000935625.1 of Nanorana parkeri. Classification (NCBI taxonomy): domain Eukaryota; kingdom Metazoa; phylum Chordata; class Amphibia; order Anura; family Dicroglossidae; genus Nanorana; species Nanorana parkeri. The sequence goes on along the minus strand of NW_017308286.1, from coordinate 6,511 downwards.
CATACATGACAGGCTTAGCAACTCTGCAGGCTGTGAGGCAGTGGTATACCAATGTCATCCTGCAACAGGAAGCGCTGTTACAGCCAAGATCTTCAGATAAGAATCTTTGCAACAGATTAACAAAACAAATACCTTCTGACGAACACTGGATACAATGAGACACGATGCCAAACATACTGAGAAAAAAGATTTAGGCTTTGCATATACTTTAAAACGGTTTGCGCCATCACACGCATTATACAAGTGATAGCCACTCTCACCTCTACAGTCGGCATGGGGGGTAGGATGGGTTTGGGTTTTATATCTGTCAGATAAAGTGCTCGTGACAGGAGTAGGAGAGATGGGGGAACGTTCTCCTTCAGATGCAGTTCCAACCACTAAAAGAAAGAAACAGGAAGCATAAGCAACGATGTGACAGGTCCAAATGCCACAAGAATGAAGGTGTAATAAACAGATCTGGGTGTGCTGCACATAGTTATAATTAAAGGAGAAGTATTGGGAGAGTCAAACATGTCACATGCTGGGTATATAGATCAAGAACTGAGCAATCTTCTCCCTGCAGAGGAGCGGTGACTGTTAGTCACCACCCCCACAGGGAATTCCCCCTCCCCTCTCTGTTCCTCCAGCACTCATTGGAGGAACAGACAGGGGAGGGGGCGGGCACAGCTGGCTCTAGAGAGGCAGAGCCAGCTGTCAATCAGGCAGCTTGGTGGATCCTGACAAATGTTGTAGAGATCTTTTCTGGCTGCAATACATCAGTAGCCCGCTAGATGCTGACTTTGACCAGAAGTTTGGGTCACAGGAGGACATAGTAAATGTACATCTTTGACACTTTAAAGAGAACTAAAGCCAAACTTTTTTTCTTTGTGGCTTTAGTTCTCTTTTAAGAGACTAGATTATGAAAGTAGTTACTATGGGCAACACAACTCGTTCTACTTTCAGAAAGACAGGCATATGGCTCCATTAGCCTTCTACCTGCTTCATCTGATCTTTGAGCTGTTCCTCTGTCAGGCCTAATGAGCGCATCCCTCGGGTCCTGCTGGCTCCCTGAAGCTCAGCCACGGTCAGAACGTCCACCCCTTCCTTTGATATCATCTGCACACCAAAAACAAGAGAACACATTAAACATCACCAAACTTCAGTGATCTGAATTGTGATAACACATGTAACCATCATACAAAACATGATTTATGTGAGGCAACATTATACAGCTGCAAGAACTGACATCCCGCTCCCAGATCTCCATAGGTAATGATGGCGCTAAAGATTTACCTTATACCCCCATGGCAAAGATTTAGTCAGTTAAACACTTGATGACGAGGTGTTACACCCCCTTCCTGTCCCGGCCATTTTTTTGTATTCATCGCTGCGGTACTTTGACATGTAATTGTGTGGCGGTGCCATCCGCAGTCATTTCGAGCACCCATCTTCATCAAGTGGGAATCCCGGTAAGGAGTGCGGTATGGTTCCTGTTTCTGTTTATTCAAGCTTTAAAATTGCACGCGCCCGAGAAATCGCAAAAAAACTACCATCCCCAAAATTGGCCATAGGCGACGCTTTAAAAGCTTTTACCGCTCATCAGTTTAGTGTTATCCGTGATTGATGGGCCGAAAATTATTGCTCAGACTCCAATGTTTGCGGCCATATGTAACATGTGTGGCATAATTTTTGTTTTCACATACAGGCGCACCAGACACGTATTTACGTTCATTTGTGCGCGTGGGGACGGGGGACTTAATAATTTTTTTTGTTTTTACACTTAAAACAGGTCCTCTTTATGCTATCACATAGGGGGCTAACAAGAGAATGTAGTACCACGTGGTTTTCTGGGGTCAGGAAGGAGGTTATATAATGACTGTGCGCAGAGCGAAGGCAGGAAGTGGTGCGCAGAGCGCCGGCAGGAAGCGGTGCCCAGAGTGATGGTCTGCAAGCAGAAAGCAGAGTAGAATGTTACTGTCTGGAGACAGGAAAGAGTGTGCAAATAGATGGCCTTCAGTTAGGCAGCAGGGTACAAAGTGACTGCAGGCAGAAAGCAGTGTAGAAAGTGACAGTCTGCAAACAGGAAGCAGCGTGCAGAGTGACAGTCTGGAGACAGGAAGCAGCGTGCAGAGTGACAGTCTGGAGACAGGAAGCAGCGTGCAGAGTGACAGTCTGGAGACAGGAAGCAGCGTGCAGAGAGACAGGCTGCAAACAGGAAGCAACGTGCAGATAGAAGGTCTGGAAATTGGAAGCAATAATCTGAAGGAAAAAAAATCAATGCGAATGTGTAAAATACACAGAAGAGATGAAGGTTCCCGGAGCTCACCTCATCATCTGCTCGTATGGACCGGAGCGTCATAAGCAGCTGGAACCGTAGTAAGTTATTGGTGCCAATTGGTGGCAGTTCAAGTAAGCGGCACAGAGCTGCCAGCTGAGACCTTTCCAGGTGCTCCAGAGTCAGCTCGTCCTCGAACAGCTTGGAGAATCGCACAATTTCCTGTGTGGAGGGCTGAGCGCCGGTGACCCGGACCTGCAATGACAAGACACACCGTCAGCTTTATTTTGCCTATATCATATGTAACAAATGTCTCCTCCTACCGAAAGACAAATCACACCTGCTGAACATAAGATGAGAACTGCTGCTGTCCGTCTCCTCCGGTCTCGGCCTTGTTCCTCCGTGCCATCTCCGAGATCGTCTCCTGAAGGAACTTGGCCATTTCCAGTTTGGCGCCGAGTTTCTTCTTCATCTTTTCCTCCTGAATGTCCGGAAAAGACACAAATCACATTTAAGGGGATCTTCCATGTAAACAATGCTGAAAAATAGAGAAGTAACTACAGGTAGCAGATAATATTTTTGTGATTTACTTTCACGGTGACGGAGCCCGGACTTAAAGTGCAACTGAAGCCAAAATTGTTTTTTAGATTTGGAGAGAGGAGAGAGGGGTTAGAGCACGTGTCAGGTTTTTACTACTGTCTGTGTCCAAGTTAGAAAATTCACCCCCCCATCATGTGACCTGGTGACCGAAAGTGAAAGAAAACCCCACATTTTGGGTTGTCACCAGAACAGGAATAGATGGAAAAACTTCCAATGGGGACACTAGTTCTGGTGACCACCATGGATTTCACTTTGAAGAATTTCATTTAATAGTTAGAACGGTTAAGGTCTGGAACTCGCTGCCACAGGAAGTGATCTCAGCTAAGAATGTGGAATCATTCAAGAAACTCCTGGATGATTTCCTTGGAGACCATAACATAAAGGGGTAAAGGTACTGCTAGGAGCAAAATCACACATGGACTCATACACACGCACATACCAGCTCAACCATAAATACATACACGAAATAGGTTGGACTTGATGGACTTGTGTCTTTATTCAACCTCAAATACTATGTAATTTCCTGCAGTGGTTATGGGACAGGAAGTGAACGGAAAACCCCCCAATGGGACACAGATGGCAAAATATTATGACGGGTTTTAACCCTCCCTTACTCTGTTCAAAGTTTTGGCTCCAGTTCTACTTAAATAGCTAAGCTTCACCAACCGTTATGAATACTAATGAATAGGGGGAGAGAGCTCAGTTCCCACAGAGAAGCTTGTGCACAAGAGAAGCATAGCATTGTGGAAAATGTAGTTGTCCATGCCCTACATTGTAGTTCCTGCTGTGCACAGCAGAGTGTAATTTACACAGACTGCCTGCAGAGCACAGAGGCGGCCTTCTCAGAAAGGAGTCATGAGGAGATGAAGAGGACAAAAAAGTTTCTGTGTTCATATACAGCAACTGCATATGCCTGCTTCATGTACAATCGGGTGTACAATGCTGGCATATGTTTTTCTTCTAAATACCTCCGCAAAAGTGGAAATGGGCTTTAAGGGATAACTATGGGGTTAAGTCTTTTCCCCATACTTCTCCTAAGGGTAACGGGAGGACACAAACTAGCGTCCTCCCGTCACCCTAAGCTCAGTATACCGCGAGCTACAGCTTGCGGTATACTGAGATGCCGCAGCTGGGACGGATCCCGACAATTATGTCTGAATCCGCCCGGCTGCGTGAGTGACAGCTGGCTCTGCCTATCTAGAGGCAGAGCCAGCTGTACCCGCCCCCTCCCCCCGTCCGTTCCGCCAGTCAGCGCTAGAGGATCGGAGCGGGGGAATCCAGCCCCTCCCCTGTCACGGCAGAGAGCCATGACCGGATCAAGAGGTGAGCGAATGCCGGTATGTGTTCGCTCACCTCCCGATCTACTGAGCCGACCTGTGACAGTCTCATTGTCACAGGTCGGCTAGAACTATGAGGTCAGTGAAAATCACCCCCCTCATAGTTCTCCTTTAAAGTGATACCCCCAGGTATCTGACCTCCCCAGCCAAGATGCTTTTTACTAGAAAAAAAACATCCAAATAACTTTTTTTATTCTGGTGGCAAGGGGGGCATTCATTCAGGACTGAGCGGCGCCCATATAATGACACGAGCACTGCTACGTCCTGGAGTACTGTGATGCGTGATGACGCACCTCCTAGAGAAGCATGCAGACAGGCTGGTCATGGAAATGGGCGGAATGACAGAGTTTCCTTCTGTCCTGAAGAGGACCTCTGGTGCCGGACCGCGCAGGAAGTTGGGTACAACGCTGGAGTGTGGCAAAGATCAGTTAACATTGGGAATATTGTTAATTTATGCAGGATGGGGGGGGTTCTAATTTAATATCACAAGATTTTCAAGCAACACTAAAATATCAGAATAATGAAATGATGACGGTCACGCATTGCATTCTCCTACCAGTGACCGATAAAGACGTAGGAATGATGTGCTTACTTTTTCCACATCTAATGAGACGTGTCAATTCAAATAT
>NW_017308286.1:0-1664 GCF_000935625.1 Nanorana parkeri | reverse complement strand
CATCTCACACAGCCATACTTCCAGCATTTTCAGTACATTCGTGGAACTCCTTCATTCCTGAACCCTTTTGGATAACACGGCGCTTGACCTGCTGCAGATCTAACCACCGCTCTCGTCAGCATATCTAACAGCAGCATCCTTGGCTGGTCAAGAATTACGCATTTCACACTGCATGGACCTCTCTACGGAGGTGGCAGAAGACACTGTGGATGTTGCTTAAAGCAGACCTTCACACTCCAAAATCCAATTCTACCAATGCATGACGTATGTTCTCTATGTATGAGGATTAATAATAGACATGTCAAGTGTAAAATGCTGTGATTGTGAAACACTGACACTTGCAGAGCATTCATTTCCTGCTTTGAAAGTTCAAATTACTAAAGTCTGCCAAAGCAATGCACACTGGGATTGCCTTGTAATCATCAGAGCATTGCTGGGAAATCTCGTCTGTAATCTCAGGAGATCTCAGGGAAAGGCATTTTTCTCCCCTGAGATGATGTGCATGGTCACATGTGCCAGAGTTCCAGGAATGAAAAGGAGAGATAGTAATCTGCCCTTAGTAAACATGGCCACTGTCAGAAGACTGGGGAAGAAAAGCGAAATAAGGAATACAAAGAATACAAAGCCGGCAATTATCTAGAAGTATGTGTGTGTAGATTGTCATCACTAACATTTCTAAAGGTGTCTTTGTTATTTTAAAGATCTGGGTAAAGGTCCGCTTTAAGTAGCACTAAACTCCGGAGTGAAACCTTCAAAATACATTGTTGTTCATAGTTAAGGGACCTCAATGTATCTTATTTGTGTATCACTCGGCTGTAGATCCTCCAATCATCTCTGAATTGGTGCTGACACTGTCCTTCCTTCTGGAGGGGGGCTACTTGTGTTCTCCATCGTCCCTGTGTGTGTTGTAAAGTAGTCACAGCTCCAAGCTCACTCCTGGGATTGACTACAATCTCATGTTCAGTTTACAGAATTGTACTGAGCTTGTAGTCCATCCCGGAGTGATCTTGGAGCGGTGACTACTCTATAACACACGGGGACAATGGGGAACAAAAGTAGCCCCCTCCAGAAGGAAGGACAGTGTCAGCACCAATTCAGAGATGATTGGAGGATCTACAGCCGAGTGACACACACATAAGATACATTGTTGTTCATAGTTAAGGGACCTCAATGTATTTTGAAGGTTTAACTCCGGAGTTTAGTGTAATTTTGGTCTCACAGATGTAAGGTAACTGACCTTTTTGGATTCTGACTCGAAGGTAGAAGGTAACATTTCAGGGAAGAGCTTCAGAAAGACAGGCAGCAGAAACTCCATGAAGGGGACGATCACAAACACTATGAACGGCAGCAGGCGGAAGAGATCTGCACACGTCCTCATCAGCTATAGAACAAAGCAGAAGATTATATTTATACGTCACTATATCTATGGGAATCAGGAACGCTACAATTATGATAATAATGTTCGAGTATATAAACATAGAGGAGAGACAAGTAGTGACTCGCATTAAATCTGATCACCTTTCAACACTTAAATGAGAAAAGTGAAAGCCAGTTCCTGAATGGCTGCTGCAAGAGTAGGCACACTATGGCACTCCAACTGTTGTGGAACTACAAGTCCCACAAAAGGAGGACAGAGAGAGAAGGAGGACAGAGAGAGAGAGAAG
>NW_017308285.1:225235-235032 GCF_000935625.1 Nanorana parkeri | reverse complement strand
TCCAGGATAGGTTTGGGAAGATGGGAAACTAGGTTGTGCAACGTTTCAAGGCATTTGATTGAGGTTTATGCACATTATGGTACATTAAGCTCTTCTTACATTAAGCTAAATGCTTTCCAGGAATGTAATAAAATAGTTTAATGTGAATAACTTTTGGTATATTTTATTAAATGACCCCAAATCTTCAGAATATGTTGGCATAGTGTAATGCTCGCCTCGGGAGAGGGCCGAATACCCTCTATGGATCTCAACTGCGGAATGGAGAGTGTTAAGGAAAGGGAATCAGAATAGCAGCTCCTCCCTAGAATGCCCAGTTTTGTATGTGCTTAGGCGTTTGGGAGGCTGCGGTACATCACGCCCCGTATACACAGTAGGGAATGGGGAACACAGGCACACGAATGGTTATTGCCTGGCAGTAATGCACGACCGGTTGGAGTGTACAGCTACTGATGAGGAAATGCAATAGTACAGGTTGTTTTAGGGTACAGTGAACAGCTGAGAGCAATGCAATAGTACAGGTTGTTTTAAGGTACAGTGAACAGCTGAGAGCAATGCAATAGTACAGGTTGTTAAGGTACAGTGAACAGCTGAGAGCAATGCAATTGTACAGGTTGTTATAAGGTACAGTGAACGGCTGAGAGCAATGGAAACAGTTCAGGCAGTTTAAGGTGCAGTGACAGCTGTGAGCAATGCAGATAGGGCTATATCGTTATGCATAGGAGACCTGGGCTTCAGTTTGCCTGGCCCAGATTACTTGCGGTTCTGCTGGTGGTGGCAGTCTTCAGTGGGTGAGTCGAGTCTGGTGGTGTGGAGGCGAGGGAACGCTGGATTGATCAGCGTCCTTCCACGATCAACGGAAAGACGCCGATCAATTACCGTGACTCGGCTTTATGCCGAGCGCTGCGTCTTGGAGGGGCGGAGCTTCCCGGCGCGCCTGCGCCCGACCTAGACGGCCCTGAGGTGTGGGATGAAGGAGGACCGCGGCGCGCCTGCGCGAGGCGACGACGGAGACGTTCCCCAGACGTCACCGCGTTCCCACGGAGAGCTGGGGCTATCGATCCCCGGCGCGCCTGCGCACGACCGCGACGGCCACCCGCACCTGGTCCCTGCAGTGCTCGCCTATTACAGTACCCCCCCTCAAGGGAACCCTGCCAGGGATCCCACGAGGAGAAGGGCGACCCGGATGCCGTCTGTGGAACCAGGCGACCACCTGCGGGGCATGGACGCCCCCGGAATCTTCCCAGGAGTCCCCTTCCTGCCCATAACCTTTCCAGCGGACCAGGTACTGAAACCGATTCCTGGAACGTCGGGAGTCGAGAATCTCCTCCACCTCGAACTCCACCTCACCATCCACCTCGACCGGGGGAGGCACCGGAGGTACCCGTGCCGTAAAAGGATCCGGGCGGAAAGGTTTCAGGAGTGAAACATGGAGCGTGGGATGAATGCGGAGGCCCGCCGGGAGAGAAAGCCGCACCGCGGCATCGTTCACCACCTTCTCGACAGCGTAGGGACCGATAAAGAGCTTGCTGAATTTACGGGAAGGCGTCCTGAGCTTCAGATTCCTGGTGGACAGCCACACGTAGTCCCCCACCTTGTAGGCCGGGGGTTGGCGACGTCGGAGGTCGTAATAGGTCTTCTGACGCTCCTGTGCGTGCTGGATGTTAGACTTGATGGCCAGAAGATGACGCTGCAGCGACTCCAAGTAGTCGTCAGATGCGGGATTATTGGAACGAACAAGATCCGTGGGAAGCGGAACGGGGTGGAACCCGTAGTTGACCTGAAAAGGAGTGCGCTTGGTGGAAGAGTTAACGGAGTTGTTATGGGAGAACTCTGCTAGGGGGAGCAGATCCATCCAATCATCCTGGAGGTAGGTGCAATAGCAACGAATGAACTGCTCCAGACACTGGTTGGCTCTTTCGGTCTGGCCATTCGTTTGTGGATGGAAAGCACTGGAGAGTCGGCGTTCGACCCCGAGCTTTAGACAGAGAGCCCTCCAGAACTTAGACACGAATTGCGATCCACGGTCGGTCACTATCCTACTTGGCACGCCATGCAGTCTGTAAACAGTGGCAAGGAAAGCATCAGCCGTCTCCCGGGAGTTTGGTAGCCGGAGCATGGGTACAAAGTGTGCCATCTTGGTCAGATGGTCCACCGCGACAAGTACGGTGTCGTGGCCCCTGGATACAGGGAGGTCAACAATGAAGTCTAGAGATACCACCTGCCACGGAATGCTTGGTATGGGTAGGCTGGCAAGCAACCCGTAAGGTGCACGCCTCTCGGGTTTGCAGGATGCGCATACTGTGCAGGTGGATACGTATTCTGACACTGTATTTCGCATCTGAGGCCACCAGAAATATCGCTGCACAAGCTCAAGCGTTCTATTTAGTCCCGGATGACCCGCTGGGGGGGAGTCGTGAAGGAGTTTCAGAATGTGGACCTGCATTGAAGGAGGAACATACATTTTGGTGTCGTGGTATAGGAACCCCTCCGCATCCTCCACCAGACTCGGGGGTCGGACGACCAAGGATTGTGTCTCCGCTAGGAGTTGAGCCTTCAAGTCGATGGTAGTGGCGATTATCCGACTCGACGGTATGACAGACGATGGTTCGCTCTCCAGCCTGATGGGTTCACTGATTCTGGAGAGGGAGTCAGCCTTACCATTCTTTTTCCCCGGACGGTAGGTGATGATGTAGTTGAAGCGATCGAAGAAAAGGCTCCATCTGACCTGTCTGGAAGACAGGGTTTTGGTGGTTTGTAAATACTGGAGGTTACGATGATCGGAATAAATGATGATGGGGTGAGCGGTACCCTCTAGCAGGTGCCTCCACGTCTCTAGGGCGTTTTTGATTGCTAGTAATTCTTTTTCACCGATCGGGTAGTTCCTCTCGGCGGGGTTTAGCGTTCTGGAATGGAACGCTACTGGGTGCAGTGGAGAGGAGAGTGACTCCCTCTGGGACAGTACAGCTCCTAAGGCCCAATCCGAGGCATCCACTTCCAGAACATATTGACCGGCGGGGTTCGGAAATCTCAGTATGGGAGCGGTAGTGAACCATCTTTTTAAGTCGTCGAAGGCTGTCTGGTGTTCCGTCTTCCAGAGGTATTTCACCTTGGAGCTGGTGAGGGAAGTGAGCGGTTTAACAATACTGGAGAAGTTTTTTATGAATTTCCTATAGAAATTTGAGAACCCGAGGAAGCGTTGCAGAGCACGACGTGAATGGGGCTTGGGCCAGTGCAAGATGCTGTCAATCTTGGAGGTATCCATCTGCACCCCTTCCGGGGATATGATGTACCCAAGGAAGGGGACCGTCTCCTTCTCGAAAGTGCATTTCTCCAGTTTGGCAAACAAGCGGTGGGCTCTAAGTTGGGAGAGGACCCACCGTACATGCTTACGATGATCTTTAAGGGTGTCGGAGTAGATGAGGATGTCATCCAGGTAAATTACCACGCACACATCCAATATGTCTCTGAAGATATCATTAATGAAACACTGGAAGGTGGCAGGGGCGTTGCACAGCCCGAATGGCATCACCCTATATTCGAAAAGCCCGTACCGTGTCCTGAAAGCGGTTTTCCATTCATCACCTGCCCGCATCCTTATAAGGTTGTAAGCACCCTTTAAGTCCAACTTGGTGTAGACCTTTGCCGTTTGTAGGCGTTCGATTTGCTCTGGGATGAGTGGTAGGGGGTAGCGATTTTTTACCGTGATGGCATTCAATGCTCGGTAATCGATGATAGGTCGAATGCTGCCGTCTTTATTGTGGACGAAAAACATACCAGCTCCTGCGGGGGATGTGGATGGCCGGATGAATCCTTTCCTCAGGTTTTCTTCGAGGTAACCCTTGAGGTGTATCAATTCGGGTTGGGATAACTGGTAGATTCTTCCTACGGGAATAGTACTGCCCGGTAGAAGATCGATGGGGCAGTCATATGGGCGGTGAGGCGGAAGCTCTTCTGCGTTGATGGGGTTAAACACGTCTTGAAATTCATGGTATTGGTGAGGGATCCCCGGGAGGTTGAGATGCAGGAGGACCTTTGATGGATAGCAGGAGGAGTGACAGTATGGAGATTCGAGTAGAATTCTGTTTTCACTCCAGCAGATCTTGGGTTGATGTAGTCGCAACCATGGCATGCCGAGTATGACGGGGAAAACGGGAGAAGGTATCACATCGAAAGTCAGATATTCCCGATGGTCATCATTGGTGGTCACCAACAGGGAATGTGTCTGTAGATTAATTGGTCCTGATCCCAGGGATGTACCGTCCACGAAGCTGACAGACATAGGGTTGGTTTTCCGGTGTATGGGGATGTGGTGGTGGTTGACCAAGTGTCCGTCAATGAAGTTCCCACATGCACCTGAGTCCACTAGGGCATTAACCTGGATTCTTTTTTGTTCCCACTGCAAGGATAAGGTTATGTAGAGGTAATTTGTGGATTTCAAATGGGGCGAGGAAATTTTGGCAATGCGAGGTTCCTTACCTGTATTCTTCCTCCTAACAGCAGGGCAGTCATCCACGAGGTGCTCGGGGGAGGCACAGTACATACAGAGGTTCTGCATTCTGCGTCTGGATCGTTCTTCTGATGTAATAGGGCCCCTGATGATACCGACCTCCATGGGTTCAGCTGGTGGGAGCGTGGATGTTCTACGGGGTGTCCAGGGTATCCCCGTTAGCTTTTCATTACGACGTTCCCGCAGGCGACGGTCGATGGATATGGATAACTGCATAAGCGTTTCCAAGGTGGGTGGCAGTACTGTCCTGGCTAGTTCGTCTTTAAGTGCCTCGGAAAGGCCCAGACGGAATTGGTTCCTGAGACTGATGTCATTCCATTCCGTCTGGCGTGCCCATCTTGTGAATTCTGCTATGAAATTCTCCACGGGTCGTTTTCCCTGTCGGATGCTTCGGATAGCGGTCTCTGCGGTTATCTGTTTACAGGGGTCTTCGTATAACTGGGACATTGCGGCGATGAACCCGTCGTAGGTCTCCAGCAGTGGGTTGTTGGTTTCTAGGTACGTGTTGGCCCAGGCCCGTGGTTCACCCCGCAGGTAAGAAATCAGGGTGCGTACCTTCACATGATCGTTTGGGTATGACCTGGGTCTTAGTTCGAACATGAGTTTGCATGCGTTTAGGAAGTCATTATAGTCCTTACGATCCCCGGAGAATATATCGGGAGGACTCACCTTGGGCTCAGGCCCTGGGAAGGAGGCGGCCGCTTCGGGCTGCCTCTGGGGGATCGATTCCCTGAGGGTACGGTTTTCCGTGCGGAGCTCCGTCACGTTTAACGTGAGATCTTCCATTCTTTGAGTGAGGTTTAAGATGTGTTGGGCTAATTCCGCTGGATCCATTTCCTTTGAGGTCTTTCCGTACTGTTTCAAGGCAATTGATTGAGTTTTAGGCACATTATGGTACATTAAGCTACATTAAGCCATTTTCACATTAAATGTTTTAGGATGTCCCGGCATCATCATTGGAGGTTGCACTGCAGAGCAGCAAACGGAAAGATAGTACTGTCAGTATCTCCAGTACACGAGAGAGCGGTGATGAGTAGTATCTTGGGGATTTTCTCATGCCGAATCTCGTGTGATCTTCTAATGTAAGTTTTTAGTTGTTTTATTAAAGAATTTTAGATTATACAGGTTGCACTATGGTTTTTGTCCCCTTTTTCGAGTGGAGCTACAGTATGTAACCTTTGTGAGTATGATTCTCATCTTCTATTGATTTTAACTTGTCTGCTCTAGGAAAGGCACCCCTTGTTTGTGGTTTTTCCCCAGATTTTGCAGTCCCCTGGCTTTATATTTGCAACGTGAGGAGATAGGATATCAACAATTAGGTGTGTGTATCGTACTATCGCATCAGTTGGGAAAGAAGAAGACAAATGAAATTATCACATGTAACTCCAAGAATAGTACCTATTCTACTAAAATATATCTAGTCATGACATTTTTAAACATGTGGACGGAGCATCTATGTCAGATCTGTATATAATACCTGTTCATTCACTGGGGTGGGAATCTTGCTTCCAGAGTTATTGGGTATATAAGGTCTAAGTAGGACTTGGTATGGATCCGAAATCTGTTCCTCAGTCCAATAGTACAGTGGTCGAGGGATCAAGAGGTCATGTAGGCTATGCCCAGGGTTTGTAAAGGTGGCAATCTAGAGTGCCAGGTCTACATGAGTCTGGGGTATGCATCTCGGGTTGATTTTAATGCTTCTCATTAGACTAGTTCTCGGCCAGTTGTAGCAAGTACAAAGGATTGCAAGTTTGTTTTATGGTTCACCGATAAATCCCTTTGTATAAAATCGTCCCATTCAGAGATGTCATGTTTGTGTTCGTGTTCGGTTGCATGAGAGGAATTAGCCAGTAGGTCCATGGAGAAGAATTTAAATAGGATAAGTTTCAGATCGGATAAGTTGGGTGAATCTTTGGTTAACCAGCGCTGGAGAATGCATTTTTTAGCTCCCATTAGGCAAAGATGTTCCCAACGGAGCATTGGTGGGTCTCGGGGGGTGTATCCATATTGACGTCATGGAATAAACACAATAGTGGGTGAAGGGTTCGGGTGATGTCGGTGATAGTGTGCATGTAAGATAGTGTGCACATCCAGAAAGTTGCAATATGCGGGCAAGTCCAAAAAAGGTGGTTCAGCAGGTAGGACTGTGTTACATTTAGGGCAAGCCGTTATCCTGTCAGTGTACCCCGGTTTAGGCATAAAGTTAAAGGCACAGTATGCTCTATGAATTAATTTAAACTGTAACTCCCTCCACGCCTCACAAGTGATGATTCTGCGTATCTGGCGCCAGCTGTTATGAAGTATAGTTTGAACCTCATCTGTGGTAAGTTCCAGGAAATGGGCCCATTGTAACATGTAATTGGGTGTTAACATACTGTCGTCTGTGATCACTCTTTTTCAAAAACAGTCCATGTACTTATTTGAACAATTTGATCATTACTGTTTGAGTGGTCCCATTTGGCGCTTTTCTGCTTATAATTGTGAGAATCAGTCCATTTAAGGGTAAAGCACAACTGTGATGACAGAGGTGGATGGTTAAAGAAGAGCGGGTCTTTAAGAGTTTTTTTTGTCACTATACTCACATCGGAGGAACTGAACTTTTTTTTTGAATGAGTGATCATTTGGGAAAAAATGATTAAGCAAAATACGCCACTTCCCAACCAATGAAACTACAAAGCTATTAATCCACTCACTTATCTCTCATCTTGACTATTACAACTCTCTCCTCATTGACCTACCTCAACACAGACTATCCCCCCTCCAGTCTATCATGAATGCTGGTGCTGGACTTATCCACCTAGCCAAGTGCTCAGAGTCTGCAACCCCCCTCTGTCAATCCCTCCACTGGCTTCCAATCGCACAAAGGATAACATAAAAAAATATTAACAACCACTTACAAAGCCATCCACAACTCTGCCCCAGATATATTTCCAACCTCGTCTCAAAGTGCCACCCTTACCATTCTGTCCACTCCTCCCAAGACCTCCTGCTCTCTAGCACCCTCATCATCATCTCCCACTTTCGCCTCCAGGACTTTCTCTCCCAGCCTCTGGAACTCCTTACCCCAACTTGTCTATCCTGAAAACTCATCTCATCAGGGAAGCCTATCCTACCTCAGCCTAACCGCTGAACTATTACATTCTCAAGCAACGCATTCCCAAACAGCTACCACCTTTTGCATCACTTGCCCCTCCCTTTTAGATTGTAAGCTCTCACGGGTAGGCCCTCCTTACCATCTTGTTTTGAATTGTGTTATAACTCAAATGTCTTCCTTATATTGTAAAGTGCTGCATGAACTGTTGGCTCTATATAAATCCTGTATAATAATGTAATGCACCTTGAAATAAGGATATGCGAGACAATATGTTGTGACATTATTTATAGTGTATAGCTACACTTTTGTATACAGATGATGCATTAGTGGGTTATATTTATATGTTTAGGCCCCTTAACCCCTTTGTGACTGACGACGTACAGTGTACGTCGCCAGCATCGGGGCTGTTTAAACAGACTCCTGTTTAAAAGATCTCTCCAAACGTATGTGGAGGCAACTATATAAAGGAATACAACGGGTTATGGGTTAGCGGCGGAATCTAATCTATCCAACTCATCACCAACGGGCTATGGGGTTTTCAATGAGGATTTAAAAGAAGGGAAATATATGTTTTGTGTGTGGCATATATTGGAACAACCAAGTGAATATAATACAAGTACCTAGGGTTCTGACTCTTAAGCACAGCAAGAGGTCTGTGGGTACAGCTAGAGAAGTTCAGATGAAACTTCAACAAGGACCGCCTGGTTGGGGCGGTATCTCAAACTTACAAGTCATAAAGGGAGGCTATAGGTCACTGGACCTATGGGACACCTGATCTGGACATAGGAGGGATACACCTCATTAATATTTCACCTGAACATTTAGAACCATGCACAAGTGGTGCCAATGGCTCTTCACAAAAACATGCTCTGTTGGAGAAAGGGCAACCATTCCAAATAAATCTAAGCTCTTCTCAGACACTATCTACAAATGTTCAATATGCTTTCACCATATGGCACTTTAACATCTCTTAATGGTTGATAAAGACCTATTACCCAATATATGCTTAATATACGCAGAATCAGATTGTCATTATGCCACTGGCTTACTCCCAGAGGTACACAGAAGCATATGGGTCTCCGTTCAGGACGCTTATTTCTGGAGAAAAACCGTGAATTGAGAGAGGTATTCAGCACTATACTGGGGAGAATAGGAGCAGGGAAGGGTTTTAATGAAGTCGACCTCAGTTTTCTGAGGAACAGGCTCTCTGCTATAGCTTCCGATAGTAGGCAGGGATTTGCTACACAGAGACAAATTAATGGCATCAATAATATCCAACAGAGCCACATAAAAATCTCCAGCCACCTTGACCTTGGTGTTTATTAGCCATTGTAGGATGTTGGTTGACAGCGTGGTGACACAAAGAAAGAATGTAGCATGGGCTTTGGCATGCATACAGGGACAGTGCATACAGGGACTTATATCAAGCTGATCGTGCAATCTCTATATGAGGGACAATGGCCATATGAGTTGGCGTCCCAATCCAGTAAGGTTTTGCCTAGTCGTAGCACTTACACTGGCCCGAAGTGGTGGGCGAACACCTGGGTGGGTTGCACCGGTTCGGATTATGAAAGTTGTTATGCACCCTCTTTAATACCGTATACGGAATCGCTCATCAGTTCTGTATATTCAGTGATGTCAATTGGCGTACTTACTGGGGATTACAGTATTGCATCCTAGTGTACCGTATCAAATGCCTTTGAGAAATCCAGGTATACCACAACTACCGGCTTCCCTCCATCCAAATCTCTGCTTACCCCCTCATAAAAAGTTAGCAAGTTAGTCAGGCAGGAACAGTCTTTCCTGAACCCATGCTGATTGTCATTAACTATGCCCTTATCCTTAACAAATTTTACCAAATAGTCCTTAATTATACCTATATAATATACCTATATAATATACAATACCTATAGAATATAGGTATAGGTTATACCTATATTCTAACAGTTTACAAACTACCGATGTTAGACTGACCGGCCTATAGTTCCCTGGTTGGCATCTAGCCCCCTTTTTGAATATTGGAACTACCGTAGCCCTCCGCCAATCACATGGTACATAGTTACATAGTTACATAGTTACATAGTATTTGAGGTTGAATAAAGACATATGTCCATCAAGTCCAACCCATTGTGTGTGTGTGTGGGTGTAAAGATCCTCGCGTCATCTCGTTTTTAGGAGTACTTGTACCCCTGTATA
>NW_017308285.1:210899-224599 GCF_000935625.1 Nanorana parkeri | reverse complement strand
CCCTTCTCCCACATCTGTCCCTCCTGAATAGGTTATACCCCTCTATATTAGTAGCCCAATCATGTGTGCCGTCTAGCCAGGTCTCCGATATACCCACTATATCGAAGTCCTCTTCGAGTATCATAATTTCAAGCTCTTCTAATTTATTTACTAGACTTCTAGCGTTGGTGTACATACATTTAATTCCTTTCTTGTTATGGGACAAAAGTTTATATCCTACTTGTTCCCCACTAGTTTTATTGTTTGGCCTTGATGTTGGTTGTTCGTTTCTTATATTATTCACTTCTGACAACTTATTTGCTACATTGACTGTTTCTGCTATTTTAACCTCGGTGATTACTTTAGCTGTGTTGACTGGAGTGAGCCCACTATCTATTCCTCTATTACTTCTTTCTGTATTATTATTATTATTTTTTTTATCAAAGAAGAATTTATCTCCATTTGATTTAAGTAATTTTATTTTTAAGCCCCAAGGTTAATTTATCAGCATGTGATTAGAGATGGGGGAAGCTAGAATTTGATATTTCCCTCTATCTGCGATGTGACCATAATGTCCTGTGTATGCCGGGCCAATATGAAATAGTAGATGAAGTGTTGGGAAAATGCTTCTGACATAGAAGAGTGTGTTTCTTTGTCCTGAAGGGTACCAATGTCACTTTGGTTATGGTACAGGGGTGTTCCGTAGACATGGTGGTAGAGAGAGGTGCTTGGTGTACCCAAGGCAATGTCTCCGAGATCCAGACGCAAAAATGGAATTATGTAATACCATCGCTCACCCATCTGTCCAAAGAGATCAGTTATAACAGTCCTGTTAGCCTGGGGGCCCTGGATCTGGGTATGGGAAGAAAACCGCTGGATTGGTTGACAGACTGGGATAAAGATGAAAACCTGCTGAGGAAACTACAGCAAGAGAGGGCTAATGCTACCAGTCATATACCATGATCAGAATAAAATAAGGCAGGTGGAACATCTACTGGTAAAGGATGCTAGCGGTTATTGGTGGGAAACTTTATTTGGATATTCCAGTAAGGCCAATGGGGTTTTGAATTATTTAATCCATCAGATTGTTGTATTACTCATTCTTGCTGTGGTTTTATCACTGGTATGAGTGTATATGTGTTCAGACAGTTATACAAAAGGATTTCCAATATGTATAGTAGAGTTGGAGGACAGATTGACAGTAAGGTCTTGGAGGCTTTACTGCCAATCAGGTGTCCAGAACAGCCACAAGTATGCCAAAATTGTGATAGGGCAGGCCATGATGAGCGGGCTTGCATGATCCCAAGCTGTCCTTACCAAAATGGGATAAAGGGGTGGAGATTAAATGCAAAGTTGTGAGATTGTTTCTCCCAAGGACGTTATGTCACTTTTTCTAGGTTCAGGCAGCCTGAGAAATTATTAGACATTTGCGATTCGTTTCGTTCCGAATCGAAATTCGGACGAATTTTCAGAAATTCGGATGTATCCGAATTACAGATATAACGAATGCAAACGAACCTGAATTTCCGTTTCCGAAATTCGGTAGCGGTAGTTCGGTCGAACGTTCGTTTCGTTTTAGTTTCTTATTCGTTTCGTTTGTTGGAGCAAAGTGACAGAGGAGAAAAACATTTTTCAAATGCCACTTTGCTGCAAACGAACGAAACGAATAAGAAATCAAAATGAAACAAACGTTCGACCGAACTACCGCTACCGAATTTCATCCGAATTGCCTTTCACACCCGAATCCCGAAAAACGAAATAACACAAATCCGAATTTAAAACGAAACAAAACGAATTTTTTGGCAGTGCACATGTCTAGAAATTATATTTCTCAAGGGCACAAATAATTTCCTACTCCACATAAAAGTAAAAAAAAGGGGCAAAAACTGAAGGGGTCAGATGCATTAGTATGCCTGTCCCAGAGAATGCAGGGGAAAGGCATGAAAATTACACACACGCCTCTGGTCAACACACATCAGTTGCCTATATACAGCTACATCCATAACCTCTCAAATCAGGACAATAGCCTACCCAAGGACACCCTTATCGGTCTTGCGGTAGAGACGGGGTATTACACATTTGGAGTTACCAACCAAGTATTTGGACTCATACCTGATAAAAATTTATCGGAGGAGCAATTAGTTGAACAATCGTTCAATTCTTTACCCGAGGGTATGTTCACTGTAGAGTCCATTTATTCTTCAATTCCAAAGATGGTACTTGTAGAATCGAAGAGACGCCCATTGTTAAACACTAGTACCCCAATTGAATCAGTGGAGGCAGAAATGTGAAATTATATGATTTTTTTTGTTTTTTTCTTGTTTCTTGTATTGTTGGTTCTCTCCCCTTATGGGCGCATATGGGTTTCAGTGGTCCCCGGGTTAGACAAATGGCCTCTCTTCACCCCTGCTGATGGGAGGCCCCCCATACTCCCCTCCCGGTGGTTGTTGGGCACCCCCATGAGCGAGGGAGGGGCCGGGGCGAGGGAGAGACCCATAAGTACAAAGTACAGCCAGGTTGGAAAATAGTTTAAAAAAAAAAGGGGGCTCAGGCTGCATAAAATTAAGATATAGTGAGTGGGGCTTCCGATGGGTGGGGGTTTATCAGGCAGACGGGCATACGGCTCCCACAATCCCCTTATAGCCCAAATTCTTTTTCTATTTTGGGCTTGTTCTTGGTTGGTTTATGTAGGATGGGGGAGGAAAAGGTTCAATCCTATATACAAGAACATAACAATTGTATAAATGTATGGAGTACAAAAGGGAGTGAAAGATATACATGGTTTAAAAAAGGGATGAGAGGATGCAATGGATGGTGGAAATTGTTTTATGGTATAGAGTAGGTTTCTAAACAGGTTTTATGGATAATTCTCTCTGAAAGATATACAACATGGGTATGGATAATATAACAATAGCAACTTACAATGTTAGAGGATTTAATACACCAGAAAAACAGTCACAAATGTTGTATCACTCACATAAAAAAAGGATGGATATCTTGTGTATCCAAGAAACACATTTTAAGAAGGGGGCACATACAGAGATAAGGAATAAATACTACACTAAATGGTATCATAGCACAAACCCAGAAATTAAAGCTAAGGGGGTCTCGATAGGAATCCATAAAAATTTAGCAATTGAAGACACAGAAAGAGATGATTGTGGGAGATATATTTTTATGACATTTTTGTATTTTAACCAAATGTACTCAGTGGCAAATATTTATGCTCCGAACAAGGGACAACACGTTTTGTATAAAGATATTGAATAGATTTGAGATATATGGTATTGGCACAAAATTGGTGATGGGGGATATGAACTTAACTTTTGACACAGAATAAGATACAAGTAAGACTCCTATCTCGGTAAAGATGCTAAAAAAACTCAGAACTAAAATGGATAGACTGGGGCTAGTTGATGGCTGGCGCATATTATACCCCTTAAAGAGAGACTATACTTATTTTTCTAGAGTGCATAGATCTTACAGTAGAATAGATCATGTTTGGATGCACCAGAGACTCCTAGATCTCGACCCAGAAATTGAAATAGGCCCAATTCTATGGTCTGACCACACACCAGTAACTTTGACATTTTCAATAGATAACAGAAAGAGTGGGAGGGGAACCTGGAGACTAAATGATAATTTCTTAAAAAACATGGAATGTCAAGAAGTAAAATCCCCAATAATGTTTTTTAAATTAAAATGAAAATAAATCTAATAATAATTTTTTTAAAAAATGTTAAGTCCCCCGCCCCCGTGAGCACGCGCGTCGCCACGTAAACACGCGTCGGGTGCGCCTACGTATGAAAATGACGAACGTGCTACGCATGTTGGGTATCGCCGCGCACACCGGAGTGAGAGCAATAATTCTAGGGTCAGTATTTTGGGGTCTCTCTAAATTGATGACCTGTGGGGGCTTTTAAAAGAGTCTTCTATGGACTTTTTGGGGTACTGCAGTTTTTTGCCATTTCACGGACGCACACAATTTGTAACCTGGGCATGTTGGGTATCGTTTTACTCGTTGTAACCTCATCTTTTATATTTAATTAAAAAAAATTGGTATTTTGTTGTGTTTGGGGCATTTAATTAAATTTTTCACTAAATGTTGGGGTTTAATAAGGAGTTGCGCTAATATTGCGCAACATAAAAATTTGCAGCTACCACTATTTTATTCTATAGGGTCTTGGCATTCAGAAAATATATAATGTTTGGGGTTTTTAAGTCATTTTCAGGCCTAAAATGTGGAATATAACATGGGTGCAAAAAATGAAAAAAAGGCCCGTCATGAAGAGGTTAAGAATTTTGCACACGGCACTTTTGTATAATTCATATATGATGCACTGTCATAATTATGATACATTACCGAGTTATAACACTGCACAGGTTTCTTTTGTATTATCCAAAAATTGTTCAGTTAGTGCTGCACTTTTAGTATAAACATATATTGCTTTTCATGGCAGGAGATTTTAATTTTAGGAAGCGGTCACTTGTAAGCGCAGGTGGTGCAGATTATATATATTTTTTTATAGCTCAGTGGTAGGTAAACTTTGTCTCTACAGCTGTTGTGAAACCACAAATCCCACTATACATCTGCCTTTGGTAGCCATGTTTGTGGCTTCCAGGGTCTTGCAATAGCTAATGGGAACTTTAATATCACCACAGTTGGCAGGCCAAAGTCTGACTACACCGGATAATGATGATCAAACCAGTATCAATGGATCCTTGAAATGTAAACATTCTAGCACTTTCCTTTTATTGCTAAAATGTTGTGTATATTTAATAAATGTGGATTATATTTTCACCGCACAGGACATTGGTCTTCTGTAACAGGAGCAGCCCATGGCTTTTAATGCCTTCTACTTTATGTAGAAGAGTGTTTAATGTTTATATTCTTTATTGCCTAAGGAGAGGCATAATGTAAACCTAGTTTGCTTTGATACATAAGGAATTTGACAATTTCCTAAACTGTTCTATGCCCTCTAAGCCTCTTTTCTTCCAAATAATAAGCAGAGGCAATTAGTAAAGGTCTTTTTTTTTTTTTTAAACATGTCAATTTTTATTGATCATAAAAAAGGTAGTACAAACATGTTCAAGCTTGGCGCAGGTATCAGTACACAGATTGTACCTGCAAAATACAGACAATGAAACCTACCAATCGAGAGAAGAAAAAAAATAAAACAGTGAATTTAATAACATTCAGTTGAGAACGTGTGACAATCATGTAGCGTCTCTAGTGAGAAAACCAAAGGGGTAATACAATGTGTAGAAGACAACCTCACCAAAAAGGAGATATATTTTTGTATTAATATTATATATAAAAAGCTTTCATGGAATCTCCTCATGAGTTTTTTTTTAATGGCCTAACCAAAAAGGTGTTTGCTTCATTATGTGCCACACATTCCGGTGCGGGCAATCGCACTGCGGCCGGGGTGTGTGGCTGCGGTGCCATTGACTCCAATCCACCGCCACTCAGCCTCCACCCCAGAACACAGTGAGCCAGCCAGGATGCAATCCAGTGCGTTCTGGCACTGAATCCTGCTGTAACGCACTGGGGCTGGTGTGAACTAGCCCTCAACCTCTGCAAGTAGCTAAACTAAGCACATACCAGCCTCAAGCTAGAACTGGCCTTTTTTTTGAAGGTCATTTTGTAGAAAAGGTCTAGGTGCAAGCAGGTCAGTATTATGTTAACTGCTGCAACATATAAGTATGAGCTCAACCATTCAACCAGGAATTGTTTTAAAGCCGAGATGTGTCAGTTTGAATTCCTCACATGATCATGCCAAGGAAAAGGGGCGTTCTACAACAACATGTCAAAAAGACAGTACATTAGTAAATGTACTTCTGACTCAAAAGCCAGGTGAAGCCAAAAAAGGTTTGAGTTCACATTTCCTTTAAGTGAGCCCATGTCATAAAAAGTCATGCAAATATAAATGTTGGTCTCTAAAGTTGCCATTTTGCAAAGTTCTACACAAGTTCTACACAGCCGCTGCCAAATCAGTGACAACCAGCAGCTGTGGAGGAGGCTGGGCCCAGCGCCAGCAGCAGAGGATGTGGGGCCCGGCCCAGCATGGGAAGCAGATGGTGGGGCCCAGTATCTGAGGAGGTGGCGGGGCCCACCAGGGACCATGGAGGAGGACAGCAGATTGGGGCTGATAGGTAAGAGGTGTGACCAGCCCACCTTAGACCCTGCGGAGCCCACCATAGTCTATGGTGGGCTCTGCATGGTCCCTCTCAGGTGGGCTGTTTGGGATATCAGGTGGGCTCTTCAAAAGGGGCGCAACTAGAAATCATAGGGCCCCATACAAAATTGTGCTATGGGGCCCTGTGATTTAAAGTTCTGCCCCTGATTCTCACCGATCAAGTGGTCAGTCATTGAAACATTCTTATATCAGGATAGATCTTTCCCCATATACACCACAACTTTATAGTGGAAGCGCATCTCCCACTAAGGAAAAACAGCAATGATTACTTTTGAAGAGACCTCTACCATCTATACATTTAATATGTGCACAGTGCCTTTGTCTCATGACCTTATTTTTCAGTTCTGTAGCATGACTATAGCATATGTGGGAGATATTTAAAAATTAATTAAAATTAAGGCATATGCTCAGAATGTGAGAATTAAAAGTTCCATGTAGCATTACTTCCCTTTCAGTGAGGGCACTGGCAAAGAAAGCTTTTATTACACCAATGCTCTACCATCTAGGTACCACCACTGAAGAAGCAACTTCTGTATCCAATACTAATAAGAGTGTCTGAAGCCTGGTATCCTCTGCTCGCCATACACCACCTGCCCTTACTGGACACCATAATGACATAGGAGTCAACAGAAGGAACCACAGAATGCAGCAAGAAACCAGGCAAGTGTCTGATGCAAGACAATTTTCAATAGTGGCATTTCTTCAAGACAGCAAAGACGGGCAGTGCAGGCAAGTCATTTTTTGTGTCCAATGTAGGGTATTGCCAATAATATGCTAAGTGTAAGATGTTCCACACTGTTGAATTAACAAAAGCTCAAAAAAGTATGATAATGTGAAGCTCTAGCTGATTGAGCATGCTTTTACCAATATACAACCCGACTGGTGATTACCAAGCAGCAGGTTCACTACTGTGCCTTTGGATTCATAGCGTCACGCATTTCTACAAATAAAGTAGAACTCAAAAGTTCAGAGAGGTTTGTCTGTGCAAGACTGTTCATGCTTCAATTCCAGTAGCATTGGCCAACTCTTTTGGATATCTTCTCTCAGGATATCTTTAGTAGTTAAGAGCATGTTGTCCTCTTTGGCTTGGTTGAGACACTTTCGTTTTTAGGGAGTGTTTAACCATACAGCAACACAGTGACAGTGACTCCAGCCTAGATGTCATTAGTCCTCGTTATACTGAAAACCTTCAATGGTTTAGTAAATATGGTGGTACTCCACTTTATACGTTTCCATAGTTCTGATACCACTCCATTCAGATGGCGATTTTGGGGTACACCGACTTTAAATACTCCATTTGATCATGCTTGGGGTTATATTCAGAGAACCTTCTTTGATGTTCCATTAATGGTCATAACTTCCTGGACTCAACATAGGATAAACATCTCAAAAGGTCCATTTCATGCAAAAAAGAAAAGAAACACATTAACATTCACTATATATGCATTGACACCAAATATGCATTGGCCACAAATACATTGGAATACTTAAGGACAGAAAATCACGTATCAAATTATTTTAGAAATGGCATAAGGACAGAAAATCACATTTCCAATTTTAGAACTAGCAAAAGTCAGTTAACTGGCAAAAAAACCTCAATGAACCTGAGCCCAGTCTTGTATTTATAAGCAAGATGTTGGCCATTCTGAGCGACTGTGCCACACTCGACTGTGGAACTTTAATTTTCAATCAAAAGAAGCAGCTCAAGTGAGAAGAGAAAGATAAATCACGGTAGATGGCTTGAACGTTCTAGTCATCACCACTATCCATAATGTTAATAGAAGAAAAAGGGTGATCTGAATTTAATATAAAGCACAGATATATTTAAGTATAGAACATGACCAATTACCTTAAATAATGAATTGGGGAATAGTTGTCACCATGGTTAAAAACAAGCCATAAATCCATAACTTTTAGGGGATTTTGATTGGACCAATTAAAAAAAAAAAAATGTACCACTATGCTTAGAACTGTTCTGGAGGAGAAGTAAATATAGATAGGAGTGCTGCATATTTCAATAACTACTGTGAATAACTACTTGTCCAACCCATCTTTTTTAGGGGAAGCTCCTGTGACCAAGGGTAACAAAATCCATAAATCTCCAGACATTGCTCCAGCAGGGGACAACACTGAATGTGACAGGAGACACGCATCCTACCCCTGGCATGCCCATAAAATGGAGAACTCAGTCATAGGGCCAGGGGGAATCAGTTCTTTATTAATCCCCCTCCTGTCTTTCAGTGTCCATCTAACCCCTCTAATATAGCTGAGCCAATGGGAAGCGACGTAACTGACCAGTTGGACGGAATGCCTGCTACTCATTGTGCTTCCGTCTTGAGGAAGCCTGACTAGCCATCCAGAAGGAATAATAAGTGCAAGGAATCTGCGACGTGCGGAGAGATAAATGGCAATCGTAATTTATTGAAAGGTCCACAGATCTTCAACAACGCTAATTTCATGTGCGAGTTGACTGAATCTGATCAAAGACTTTATACCACGGTGAAGGTATAGGATACCAGTAATCACCCCATTTTAGGTGTTATCGACACGGGATCCCAGGCTACCATTCTGTCACAGGAACCTTTTAATCAAATAATCAATTTATTGCCCAACAAACCAAAAAGTTAGGAGTGTTGATTGCTCACTAACATGGGTAGATGGAAAGCCACTGCAAATCATGGGTACTACTTGGCTTAAAACTTAAAATTGGGTAATAAGGAACTTCGACACCTTATCATTGCTAATCTCCCACACCCTCAGAGCATGATAATTGGGATAGATCTCCTAAAAAGGCTCAACACAATCGTTGACTGTGTGAAACAAGTAATGTGGTCACAAGTCAATACGCTAAATATGAGAGACTTAAAACTCCCCATTCCTGGCAACACTGCCACCTGGTGGAAGAAAGGCCTAGTTCCCTAGAAATCCATTTCAGAAATAGTCAGTTCCCCTGATGTCACGGTTATCCAACCTAACAATCACAGTCTAAAGTGGGAGATGATCATATTTTTAAAATTCCCTGTGCTAAAATAAAAGATCTCTTCAAGATAATGTACTAACCATATCTTTTCATCAGGAGAACAAAACTAGGAAAGGGGGAAGTCACGTCCAGTTCTTAAGAGGCTGAAAGGGTTAACAGCGATCTATTAATCCCCCCATCCGGATAAATGGTCTTAATAGGTCAAAATATGCCAAACTTGATTTGGTCAGACACATGACTGAAATGGAAATGATCCGTTTCTCCACTCCTCAGTGTCATCAGAATCGTCAATGGATCTTGGATTCCATTGATTCTGAGGACAATCATTCAATCACCAGGTGCTTTTTAAATATCACTATAGGTTTAAACCACTCGTGTTCATAGTCATGGATAATCCCCAAACCCAAATTTACATAGTCAACGACTTATTGCATTGTTTGGCCACTCAAATTGATTGTTCAATGACTGTTTATGGAGTCGACTAAAGGTGGACTGTTGGAATGAACTACATTTTCATGTACTAAAACTGATGAACATCTATCTTCAAATATTGAATCTAAGATTGCATGGGTCAAAGAAACCAGCTGTGTTTTAGAAGTGCTGGAGGCCATGGTATTCATCCCCGCAGGAGGCATGGCAAGGGAAGTGATAAAGGTGAGATTCATTCATCTGGACAGGACGTCATGCATTGCACCGTGGTGTTTATGGGGGCACATTGGGAAGACACCCTCAAGATAACAAGCATTGCATATGAAGGTGGCTGTCCATTCTCTAAGGATCAAAGGACAAGGTGTTGACCTAGGCTGAGGAATGACCTGCAGTACACTGGTGCCTCTTGCTGGACGACTACAGTGCATGCGGACAAATATGAAGGAAGATGCGGATTGGCCGACAGACCTATAAGGGCCATATGGAATTCTGGGTAAAGGGCTGTGATGTACGTGTATGAATGGGTCCCGTTTACCATAAAAGTCAGTGCTCAGCCATATTGCTCTCTCTCTGAGCCCAGCCAAGACAGAGCCAGAGGACGGACTTGCTGCGTAAAGTATTATTTGTCTTATTGTATCTATTTTATATTTTATGCTTATTTATATTTCTGTATAAATAAATAAGACCATTGCTCCTTTTAACCATTGTTTTGTTATCATTGGAAGCAGAGAATAGCAAGTTACCTTATTTCAGGAAGCAAAGTCAAATTAGATATTACATTTGGCACCCCAGAAGCAGGAATGTAGAAAATTCTACCCAAACCTAATCTATTTTGTCTTGAGTTCCTAAAAGCTTAAGAAGTTAAGACCTCTACAAAAGACACAGATCTGAAGACATCCATTTATACAGTGGAGGAGATGTGTGCTGGTTGTGAGTTCAGAATCCTGTTTGAGGGATACTGAAAGTTCTGTTAAACACTTCATCAGTGAGCGGACACGCATATCTGGTGAGTAAAAGTTTCTTATCTTGGGCTGGTGTATGTGTTGCATATTGTTTTTTGTATTGCATACGTTTTAGGCCTGTTTAGCTGTTCAGTTTGTGCCAGCAGTAAAGGGCTGATCAGCCTTTGTTAACTGATGTATCCTGTAGATCTATAGGATAAAACCAGAAAACTTTTGAGGAGAAAGTGAGAAAATATATTGGATTTTTTTCATGTGAAAGGAAAGTAGGTTTCTACACCAATAGGAGATCCCTCTGGCCTTAGATCTGCAGTCCAAGTAAGGATTAGTGTGTGGGGGTAATAGTCAGTGGTGTTAAGGAGAAGTGTGAATTTCCTTGGTGGACTATAAGGTCCAGGGTGAGTGTGAGTGTGTGCGCATGAGTCTGCTTGTAATTGCATTTTCATTGTCAGTAACTGGTGTTCAGGTACTGGTGTTCAGGTACTGGTTAAACAACTTTCATTGTGACCATTAGCATGACAGTATGCTTCTGCTAACTTCTGGACATGTGCAGATGATGCTTTAACCCATCAGTTTAAGGATTTGTTAAAGCAATGTGATCTTCACAATGATACAGTGAAGACTAAACCAACATCTAAAAAAAGGAAAAAAAGCGAGAATGGCGAATGTTTTGAGCATGTGGTTGCGAATGAGAGAAATTGCAGAACGGAAAGAGCTTCAGTGGTACATTGAAAAAGCACATCCAAGAACAGATAGAGAATGTTAGCAAGAATATTTATGCAGTGGCTGCAAATATGGATTCGAATTGTTGTGAATTTGATGAGCTGAGAGATGAGGTGGATCAACTGATTGAGCAAAATTGTGCTTTGGAGGAGAGATGGAATGAGTGTGAAGAGCGATGTAAGCTAGGGAACAAGCTATAGCATCAATAGAGCAGAGGGAGGCTGCTAATGAGGTAATTTAAATGCTGATTAAAGAGAGTTACATGAGTTCAGAGCTCAGCTGGTCCAGAAAGATCAGGGCATGTTGTCTTAAATTACAGTCTATGGGGAAAGGGTACACCCATTGTACTAAAACCTGTGGGGCACAGGAGCAAAGAGACAGGATGGCGGGGGAGGAGCATCCAGTGCATTCTGTCGATGACCCTGAAGTACCTCCTAACCCCAGTTCATCCCTTTACTCCTGAGTCACAAAGGATTGGGCAAAGACTAGAAACTTTGCATATCAACACTAACACCCAATCCGCAGAACTCTCTCTACAGGATCGTACAAATCTGTGCCAGATATTAGGGAACTTTGACACTAATGCTTCACCCGTAAGCCTCTAACAGATTGGAAGCTGTAGTGACAGTATAATTTGGGCAATAGGGATGCTTGTGCGCTCCTTAGCTGCAACGGGAGCCATGCACTATGTGAAAAACTGCAGCCACCTGTCACTATCGACAAAGGACCATCTCCTGAGATTAACTCAAATTGGGGAAACTCAGCAGATAGAATGAAGGAATTGCAACGCATAATGGGTGGAAGAGATACTAGAGGTACAAATGCCCTAGAAAATGCCAAATTTAGGAGGGGTGATGACCCAGTCCTATTTTGTAGTGAGTATTTGTGCCTGTATAGGGTTACATACAGTTGTCCTGATATGCCTCCTGACAGCAGTTTTTTGTACTCTATGGCTAATAAACGCACGTTTGTGGATTACCATACGGAAATTTCACTAAGGAATGCCAGTACATATCAAACATTTATAAATATATTAAGAGATTGGATTCAGGAGACCAAATCAAGACAATAGGCCTCACAGGGGAATTTCTGAAGTTATTAAGAATGAGGCAAAGGCTAGATTTGGAGGTAGATGCTATAGGTGTGGAAATACAAGACATTTAATGAAAGACTGTAAAATGGCTAAAAGATCTGCAGGAGATAAAAAGGTTCCTTATAGGCAAGAAAAGCAGAAGAGGGATCAGATGAGGTAACAGCAGGACAGAACAAAGTACCTGATGTTGCATTAAATGGTCCTCATTTTAAAAGAACTACAAAATATAGCAAAACAGGTGATCAATATCCCAGAGGAATTTAAAATTCCACCTCCAACCAATCCTTATTGTAAGCAATAGGGATGTCAGGCCCCGTTTTTTTCCCCTAGTATCTCATCTTAAGGGGGACAAAGGAGGCAGACCACGTATCCAGGGGGCAATCACACAAACATTATTTTGGATACGGGAGCAGCCATCAGTTTAACAGAATCCTACTGGTGAATAAAATTTTTGGCGGACAGCTAGTACCTTCTGAGGAATCAATACCTGTGCCAATGGACATTGGAAGGTTATGTGTAGAACACACTGTTTCTTTTCCCGACACATGAAGGTACTATTTTGGGCTCTGATCTGATGAGGGCACATGTGCTTATTGTAGATCTCTGTACCTAGACCTCTTCTACATCACCCAATTACAAAGGCAAGGTGCACATGATTATGGACAGTTGTGAAATTGCCTCAGTTAAGACCGATGACATCCTTAATCCACATTCATTATTGCAAACAGGTGACCAGCTACTGGCTGAAATTTTGTGGCAACATGAGAAAGTGTGGGCAACATCATACATAGAACATTTATTGGCCCAAAACATCATTAAAGAATGCCACTCAAAAACAAACGCAGCCCTCTGGCCAGTAAAAAAAAAAAAAAAAAAAAAAAGGGCTGGAGGCCCACTTTAGATTTCCATGCGCTGAACAAATGTACCCCATTACAAATGTAGTCGCAAAATGCCAGATATGACAGCGCTTAAGCCGTCTGCAAGAATTTATTCATTTATAGATATATCGAATGGCTATTTTTCAATTCCCATACATGATAGCCAATACAAATTTGCATTTACATTTCAGGGAAAACAGTACACATTTTGCAGGTTGCCACAGGGGTTCAAATCCAGTTCAACATACTTCCACATCTGTATGGCTGACATTCTGAAGCCCTTTTCTGAGCAAGACTATCATTCAGTATGTGAACAATGTTCTTTTGTAAATAGAAATGAAAGAACAGCACTATGCCCTGCTGAATGAGCTCCTGACACGGATTAAAAATGCTGGCCTTAAGCTGAACACCAAAAAGGCTCAATTAATGAAGGATGTGTTTTTTGGGTGTGATCGTTTC